>NC_057807.1:244141157-244184540 GCF_018294505.1 Triticum aestivum
TTTTGAAACTTAGGCGAGTACTGGACTGCAGCTAAGCCCCCGAGTGGGAGGGTTGCTCTCCACTCAGTAGGATTTTTTTGAAACTTAGGCGAGTACTGGACTGCAGCTAAGCCCCCGAGTGGGAGGGTTGCTCTCCACTCGTTAGGATTTTTTTGAAACTTAGGCGAGTACTGGACTGCAGCTAAGCCCCCGAGTGGGAGGGTTGCTCTCCACTCGGTAGGATTTTTTTGAAACTTAGGCGAGACGGATTCGCAACTAAGTCACCCACTGGGGGATTGAGAGCATATAAAAAGAATAACAATCATTTAAGAGATTGTAAAAACTGTGTCGCGGGGTAACCGGGTGGTGATGAGGTGACCAACCGATTGACAAGGCTCGGAGCGGTTGAGTGGCGATGAGGTGACCAACCGATGCGGGGCGTCCGAGTGACGTAGACGCGTCCCGCAGAGTGGCGACGCGCGGAGCGTCCGAGTGAAGTAGACGCGTCCCGCGGAGTGACGATGCGCGGGGCGTCCGACTGAAGTAGACACGTCCCGCGGAGTGACGAAGCGCGGGGAATCCGGGTGAAGTAGAGGAGTCCCGCGGAGTGACGAAGCGTGGGGAATCCGAGTGAAGTAGACGCGTCCCGCAGAGTGACGATGCGCGGGGCGTCCTGGTGAAGTAGAGGCGCGTGCCGCGCAGTGGCGACGAGCGAGGCGTCCGAGTGATGTAGACGCGTCCCGTAGAGTGGCGAAGCGCGGGGGATCCGGGTGAAGTAGAGGAGTCCCGCAGAGTGACGACGCGCGGAGCGTCCGGGTGAAGTAGACGCGTCCCGCAGAGTGGCGATGCGCGGGGTGTCCGGGTGAAGTGGACGCGTCCCGCAGAGTGGCGATGCGTGGGCTGGCCGAGTGAAGTAGACCCGTCCCGCGGAGTGGTGACGCGCAGGCGTCCGACTGAAGTAGACACGTCCCGCGGAGTGACGAAGCGCGGGGAATCCGGGTGAAGTAGAGGAGTCCCGCGGAGTGACGAAGCGCGGGGAATCCGGGTGAAGTAGAGGAGTCCCGCGGAGTGACGACGCGCGGAGCGTCCGGGTGAAGTAGAGGAGTCCCGCGGAGTGACGACACGCGGAGCGTCCGGGTGAAGTAGACGTGTGCCCCGGAGTGACGATGTCAACTGAGTGGCATCGCATGGGGCGGTCGAGTTGAGCATGTCGTCGAAGAGGCGTCCGACCGAGTGGGAACACATGAATGATGAAGTGCGTGCACGTTAGTCGCATGAACGTGTCCAAGAAAATGATGCGTGCCTGAGTGTTGGGCTGACCAGTCGGGCTGGTTGTGTGTTGCATATGTCGAGTGTAGACTTGTATTTTTCCGAGCGTACCAGAGTAGCGGAGCGGCTGGGCCGGCTTGAAGTCAATGCAAGCTGCGTTTGCGCTGGAGGCTGTGAAAAATATGCATCAACGCACCTTGTTTGAATGGCTAATTAATGAGGCAGCCAATTAATCCGGTGTTGAAGATTCCTTCACCACGTCCTTCCGTTTCCATCTTTTCCTGCATGCAGTTAATTAAGTGAGGAAACGGCCCAAGTTACGCATGCACTTACCAGTCATTGATTCCATGGCCATCGGTTGCGGGATGAAGTTGTTTTGTAGGTTGCTGTTGCAGCGCACCCCCGGCACCGAGACCGTCGCCGGCGACTGGCGCCGGCGGAAGGAGTGTTGCGCGCCTATGCCGCGCCGGGCTTGCACCTCCACTGCGGAGATCAGCGCCGAGCAGCCGAGAAGACGAGGCCGAAGTCGACGACGACGCGAACGGCGACGGCGGCCGTGCGTGACGACGACGCCGGTGGTCATACGTGACGATGATGATGCGGACGGCGTCGGTGGCCCTGTGCGGAGGCGCAGTTGGCTTCCTACTTTCACGTCGGCAGTTGGTGATGAAGACAGGCGACAGCGGACTAGCCATGTCGGGAGCTCGGCCTTCATGGCGTTTGTCCCAACGGTGCCGCTGTTGCTCGCGTTCTCTGGTTGATGTCAAAAAGAGAAGCGGCCATCCTCCTCGTGAGTATATGTAGATACAAAAGAAAAACAACCATATTTAGATTAAAGATCAATTGTAAAGAATAAGATAGTATGGAATGGGACTTCCCGATCCCTCTGTACGAAGAGTGTCATGTCTCTTCTATGGATGGAGTGATGTCTGGAACATCCTGGATCAAACCCTCCATTGAGGATTGTTGATCGACGGACGAAGATCGAAGAAATTAAACCATCTGCATCATGGCTCGATAGACGCCATGCCCCACGGTGGGCGCCAACTATCGTGGTCCTAAGTCTGACAGTAGAATAGGGGTAGTATAACGGAGCATGATCTATCGAGATGCATATGGGTGACACGATGGTTTTAGCGAGTTCGGGCCTCTCACGGTGGAGATAATAACCCTACGTCTCGTGCTCCGGAGAGGCTTTGTTTTATCTGAGTATATATATCCGGAGATTACAATGTGTGTGAGAGAGAGGAACGGATCCCCATGCCTGAGCTAAGTCCTGAGACTAATGGTGAAAAGAGAGAGAGGTGGAAGAAGAGGCCCCCTTAGTCTAGTGGTGGGGGTGGCTTATATAGAGTGCGCCACCCCCTCACCTCCTACGTTACAAAGTGGGGTATGAATGCCATAATGCCAGCCCACCATTAAGCCCTCACTATTAGAAAGATGCCGACTGCTTTGCTGCCTGCTGGCCTTCGTATATCCGAGTGAGTCGTACGGTCGAGTGGTGAACTGTCATCCGAGTGGATGGTATCTTGCTTGGTCGAGTGGATAGTATGCTGCTTGTCCGAGTGAATAATGTGTCTGTATGAAATTGACCTGGACCCACATGTTGTGTGGACCCCATGCTTCATGATATGTCGACCCTTCATGGGCCTACCTGTTATGTATATCCCCAACAAGAGGATCCTCGAGGCAGCCACGAGATAGGAGGGCGCCCCCCCCCCCTACTGGGCACGCCCCCCTGTTTCGTGGGCCCCTCGAGCACCTCCCGACCGACTTCTTTCGCCTATATAAGCGTACGTACCCTAAAACCATCGAATATCAGATAGATCGGGAGTTCCGCCGCTGCAAGCCTCTGTAGCCACCAAAAACCTCTCGGGAGCCCGTTCCGGCACCCTTCTAGAGGGGGAACACATCACCGGTGGCCATCTTCATCATCCCGGCGCTCTCCATGACAAGGAGGGAGTAGTTCACCCTCGGGGCTGAGGGTATGTACCAGTAGCTATGTGTTTGATCTCTCTCTCTCTCTCTCTCTCTCTCGTGTTCTCTCTATGGCACGATCTTGATGTATCGCGAGCTTTGCTATTATAGTTGGATCTTATGATGTTTCTCCCCCTCTACTCTCTTGTGATGAATTGAGTTTCCCTCTTGAAGTTATCTTATCAAATTGAGTCTTTATTTGAGAACACTTGATGTATGTCTTGCCGTGTTTATCTGTGGTGACAATGGGATATCACGTGACACTTGATGTATGTTTTGGTGACCAACTTGCGGGTTGTGCCCATGAACCTATGCATAGGGGTTGGCACACGTTTTCTTGACTCTCCGGTAGAAATTTTGGGGCGCTCTTTGAAGTACTTTGTGTTGGTTGGATGAACCTGAGATTGTGTGATGCTTATCGTATAATCATGCCCACGGATACTTGAGGTGACAATGGAGTATCTAGGTGACATTAGGGTTTTGGTTGATTTGTGTTTTAAGGTGTTATTGTTGTATGAACTCTATGATGTATTGAGCGGAAAGAATAGCTTTATGTTATTTTACTACGAACTCTTGAATAGATAGAACAGAAAGGATAACTTTGAGGTGGTTTCGTACCCTACCATAATCTGTACGTTTGTTCTCCGCTATTAGTGGCTTTGGAGTGACTCTTTGTTGCATGTTGAGGGATTGTTATATGATCTATCTATGTTATTATTGTTGAGAGAGCTTGCACTAGTGAAAGTATGAACCCTATGCCTTGTTTCCTACCATTGCAATACCATTTACGCTCACTTTTATCATTAGATACCTTGCTGTTTTTATATTTCAGATTACAAATACCTATATCTACCATCCATATTGCACTTGTATCACCATCTCTTCGCCTAACTAGTGCACCTATACAATTTACCATTGTATTGGGTGTGTTGGGGACACAAGAGACTTTTTGTTATTTGGTTGCAGGGTTGTTTGAGAGAGACCATCTTCATCCTACGCCTCCTATGGATTGATAAACCTTAGGTCATCCACTTGAGGGAAATTTGCTATTGTCCTACAAACCTGTGCACTTGCAGGCCCAACAACGTCTACAAGAAGAAGGTTTTGTAGTAGACATCAGGGGGCGGCAACGGGAAGGGGTTGCGACAGCGCAGGGGGAAGGGCTGGCGGAGTGGATGGCGACGCAGAATGCAGGAATAAGGACCTCTTGAGGGCAGCGGTTCCGCGGGGGACGGCGGTTGCTGCGGGCGACGAAGGTTTTGCTCGAGGGAGAGATGCTTCGGGAGACACTTCAAGACAGGAGAGGGGATTCTTCTCGATCTCTCTCCTTGTCAGTGGAGCGGTGGGATCGCCTGGGAGCGCCACGTACGAGGCACGCGTGGCAAAGGGTTACATAAAACGGGCCATCCCAAAATGGCCCGGCTAAATAAGACGGACTACATCGAAACGCACATGATGCAGTTCTCTATGAAGAACGATGAAGTTCAGACAGTAAAAAAAATAAAATACATGCAAATCGTAAAAAAAGTTAAATTCAAAAACAACACGCTTGTTAAGATAACACATCCGAAAAATAATTCTACCTTCAAATAAGTGCCACAACAAAAAAGGGGGCCAACCTCCCCCCCTCCCATGCCAGGGACTGAAGCATATGCAAAAACAGATGCAGTATGCAGCTCTAGAAAAATGCAGTGCATTTGGTTAGATGAAGCAGTACGATATAATAAGCAATTCAGTTTCGGATTACCTACATGAATAAATACACGGTCTAGTCCACAGCGAAATACTCGTAAAATTGCAGAATACATTGTACTTTCTTCCAGGGGCTGCAGCAAGGACAAGCAAAAAATGGTGCAGTACGCACCAATAGACAAAATGCAGTTCTTTTTGATAGACAATGCAGTGCGGTATGATAACCAATGATGTTCCGTGAACACGTAGGATACATATAAACGTGACAAATGCCCGTTCGCACAGAAGGTGGTGGTTAAAAGAATTACTGATCAAAAATAAAATAAAACCACGTTAAAAAAACCACGTTCGCATACAACCACTCAATCCAAGTGGTTCCATCGCCACAAACCCACGATCACAGACGCAACACCAACCCATGATCTGCACAACCGCATCGTCAGCGAGATCGTGCCGTTCATCCGATGCGGCCATCCCACCCCGCCCCTCCCTTTAAATTCAGACCCCTGCCAAAGGCCTTCTCATCCACAACAACACAAGTATCCATTGCGCTGCCACCAAATCGCTCCATCACATTGATCTCCATAGAAAACACGAAGCCCTACTACCGGCAATGGCGTTCTCCGACGAGTACAAGGACGTGGAGGCCCACGACAACACCAGGTTGCACGTCATCCACACCAATGACAAGAAGCATATGGCGATCTCCCTCGCGCAGTACGAGCGCGACCTCAGGCTCCAACACCACATGATCGTCGGGATTGAACTCGAGTACAACAACAAGCCTGAAGCAACACAAAAACCCGCCGTCGTCCAACTCTCCATCGACAAGACTCAGCCAGTGCTGCTCTTCCAACTGAGTGCCGCTGAAAGGTGCATCGGCTTCAACAACTTCCTCGCCGACCCCAGGTACACCTTTGGTGGCCTCTTCATCGTCGGCGATAAAACTAGGCTAGAGCGCGTCAATCTGGAGGTCGCCAACTTCAGAAGGAGTGGAGGGTGCCCGAGGCAACCAAGGAGTTGGAATCCCTTGGAGACGTCTCCAGCATGCTCATCGACGACTACTACAACAACATGAAGAAGAATATCACTGATGATGAACACAGGTGCTAGTCCATCCTCCCTCTGTCCATGAGGCACATCGAGTATGCGACAAAGGACGCCTATGCAGCGTACGAGATATAGAACCGCATCACCCTCACCCAGGACGGGCTTTGCCGTGCAAAGCTGGAGAAGGAGGAGCCCCCAAGAAGCGCGCCAGGAGCAGCTGGAGATGGGGAGACGCTGCCTGGTGAAGAAGCAGACGGTGCCTGCCAAGAGCCAACAATGCTAGCATCATTTTCGAGCTATCATCAAATTTGCTTTCTGTTGTTTGCTTATGTATCATTGGTTTGCTTGTGATCATTTGTTTTTGCTGAATTTAGTTTGCTTGTCATGAAGAATCGCTTGTAATGATCAACTTTGATTATGTTAGATTGCTTTCTGTTGAACTTAGTTTGCTGGTGATGAACTTGTCATACAAAATGTTTGTGATCATTTGCTTTCTGTTGTTTGCTTATGTATCATTAGATTCGAGCAGTGCACAAAATGGGCGAAGATGAAGTGCGCAAATAGAACGAGTGTAGTGCAAAATGTGTACGAATGCAGTACAGACTCTATCGAATGCAGTGCACACATACACAACAAAGCAGTGCACGCCGTACACTAGAAAAAAGAATACATAAGAGCAAAAACACGAAAAGAAAATGCGACCTGTATATGTAGTGCGGAATATGTGAACATGCAGTACAGAAACATGATCAATGCAGTGCACAAATGATTTACTAAGCAGTGCACGGCCCTGCATTTGACAAAATATGCAAGACGAAAAAAGAAAAAGAAAAAAATTGACCACCCAGGTGAAACCAGGCCCCAGCCAATCTCGTAGTAGATCTGCACCCATAGCAGGTGAGTCGTTCTGAGCCACGATGCATGGGGCCGGGCACACATGGGCCCACAGGTTGGAGAGCATAGAGCAGCGAGCGTCGTGTATAAGCACCCAAATAAGTAACCAGAGGAGTTTGATAGGGCTGCCTCGCCAGCGCTTATAAACAGGTCTAGCATGCCCTCTACGGGCGAGATGGGACTAAACATTAGGGCGCACACATAGCGCACCGGGAACCAGCTGTGCTGACAGGCTGACTTGGGCCGAATACGTCTTCACTCCCCAAACACAGGCCCAACAGGCAAACGAGAGGCTGCTGAAAAATTAAAAAAATCCCACATACCACTCCACAAACACAGGCCCAACCACGCGTTCCACAGTTCATTGTGATACGACAATGCAGTTCACTATATTCAAGTAAGCAGTCATGTTGCTTCTCAAATGCATTCGCGTACACTAAATCAGAATCAATCCACCACCTAACACCAACCACAACATTTATTACTTCCGTTGATCAATTGGTTGCATAAAAACCTATCCATTCGTGCTCCAGACTGACACAACTCCTCCCCCCATTCCTCTTTTTCTTCAAATTGTAGATATAGGGTTCATCCCATTCCCAGCTATTCGCTAAAATTCCACTGAACCATCCATGGACTGTAAGTTCGGGTGTTTGGCAAGGATGGCGCCAGTAGCGGACACATGCTTGTATGCAGAGGGTCTAGATCTCACCAACACCGAGTGGCGCAGAATGCTCGGGTGCCTGATGATACCCAACAGGGGGTTTCGGGCACCATTTCTTCATCGCCTCACACCCGCAGACCTCCAGGAAAGTTGGGTATGATTTTCCCCTCACAATTTTCGACATAATCTAAGCTACAAATCCACATCTGAATGTATAGTTCCATCAATTTGTTCAGTAATGTCAACAAATACAAACAGAATTTGTATTGTTGTTCAAATTTGTTAGCTATTAAGACTAGATGGTTCCACCTATTTTTCTTCAGTACCACACCAGGTATCGACACTAGTTAGATCAAAACACCAACACATGAGAAAAAAGAGGGTCAGTAGATCAGTGTTGCAGTTCTCTTAACATGCTAGCGAAGTACACTGTAAATGACCTTGCAGTACAAACATGTTACAGTATAATATATATCATAGTAAAACTAGAGGTCGATTCCGTATATAAGTTTGTTCATATATTGCAACTACTTTACAAAAATATTAGTCATATATATGTACATATTTAAGTCAACATAAACAAATCATCCTAAGTATAAAGAAAAACATTTGTTGTTTACTTATAAACATTCCTTTTCCATCCATTCCAAAATGCAGAAACTGCCATCCACAATAAAATTTCCTGCTCCGAGTTCAGGGAAGGTTACTTTGGAGACAGAACACAAGAATAGGTATGGAGACATGCAAGCTGACTACCACATCGACTCTAAAGAGTGCATCAACATAACTACTGGTTGGAAAGATTTTGTCTCCTAGAATGGCTTTGAGGTCGGAGAAGTGGCCATGGTGTTTTTCTACAAAGAAGAAGACTCCCTGAAGTTTATATTATTTGCACTGTAGGCTGTCTAATATGAAGCAAGACATCGGTGGCATATTTGTAATGCTTTGCTAATGTTGTACGCTTTTAAAATTATGTCCATCAAACACTTTGAACGGTGCCTATTTAAAGTATGCAACCTCATCTGCGTCATTTTATCACCCATTTTTTGACAAGTTGCTGCTGGCAATAATGCAGTTCTCTCAAACACATAGTGTGGTCCTAAATATTAAAAAAAGCAGTCGTATGAACAACAACAATGCAATGCGAATGGTCGAAACTTTGCAGTTTACTTATGATGTTTAAAAGAATTCTCATAGTATGTAGTTCAAAAAAATTGTCATAATAACTATTCAGCTAACACAAGCATATAATGGACCATCTATTCTAATAGCAGAATAGACTATTAATCATACTGCTAATGTAGTACGAAAGTGCATATTATGCAGTCCTCTAAAACACAGAATGAAGTTTAAGAAAAGAGAAATCTCAAAAGCTGCCATGACCACTGTAATGCAGCTACAACGAAGTACACTACTCACGAAAATGCAGTGCACTACAACGTATGCCAGAACAACAACAATAAAATTAAAGGATTAGAAATCCACACATGTGGTAGACTAATAGAGGTGCCAATTCACTCACACTTACATAACTCGCCTAAAAATTGTCCAACCACTAAACTATTGAAAAATACCCCGCAAAAAATTACATGGAACACACAGCAACTAGACGAATAGCATCAGCTTTTATTTAAAAATTGCAATTCAAAAAATGAGGATTATACCTGCAATACAATGAATTCAAACCTACAGTGACAGTAATTACAAGATTGTATGATCGAAAGTATGTCTAGAGGGGGGGGGTGATTAGACTACTTGACCAAATAAAAATCTAGCCTTTTCCCAATTTTAAGACTTGGCAGATTTTAACAACTTAGCACAAGTCAAGTAATCCTACACATGCAACTCTAAGAGTATAGTAGCGGAATGTAAAACAATTGCATATGAAGGTAAAGGGAGGAGTTTGAGGGAGCAAACACAATGTAGACATGGAGATTTTTGGCGTGGTTCTGATAGGTGGTGCTATCATACATCCACGTTGATGGAGACTTCAACCCACGAAGGGTAACGGTTGCGCGAGTCCACGGAGGGCTCCACACACGATGGGTCCACGAGGAAGCAACCTTGTCTATCCCACCATGGCCATCGCCCACGAAGGACTTGCCTCACTAGGGTGGATCTTCACGAAGTAGGCGATCTCATTGCCCGTACAAACTCCTTGCTTCAACTCCACAATCTTGACAGAGGCTCCCAAATGACACCTAACCAATCTAGGAGACACTATCGGTTCAATATCATGCGTATCTCGTAATAGGGGTCCTAAGCTAGGCGTCTTGGAGCCATGGTAACATGGACACGGGGTTTTACCCAGCTTCGGGCTCTCTTGATGAGATAATACCCTACATGCTGCTTTTGATTGTATTCATATGGGTGTAGTATAGAGTACATGTCTCTACCACGAGATTGTAGTAATGAATATGAGATTGTCTATTGACTAGCCTGGCCTCGGTTTATATAAAACACCGGAGGCCTAGGATTTAGGAGAGTCCTCGTCTTGGGTGCCAAGTCTTGTGGAGTCTTCCTTGTATGCGGCAGGGGTTGTCCGAACTGGCCCATGAGTATACGGCCATGGGGGTCCTCGGCCCAATCCAACTAATCGGGAGACGACATGATGAGTACCCCCTAGTCCAGGACACCGTCAGTAGCCCCCTGAACCGGTCTTCAAGTTGGGGACGCTCCTCGATTCTTCCGAACTGTTCTTTATCTTCGGATGTCGGTCTTGAAAACTGGTTCAACTAATCTTCCCATCTTCAATCTTGAGGGTCGCCAGAGTGAATCCGAAGAGTTTACACATCGGGTATCCGAGGAGCCTTTGAAGTCTTCAGCCTTTATCAATGCCTTGTTATTTTTATGCCACGTCTCGGGTTTGAAGTTGTTCCTGTGCGGCGGTGTCCTCTTGCATCCGAGCTCCAACACCGGACTGCTTCCGAGGTATCTTTTGCAGCCGAGCACCAACACTGGACCGCTTCCGAGCTTCAACACCAGAATGTATCCGAGCTCCAGCGCCGGAATGTATCCGAGCTCTAACGCCGGACTATGTCCGAGCTCCCACGCTGGACTATATCCGAGGTGTCATAGATCACCTTGGTTCAAAAAGGTTGCAGGAGTTTAGCCGAGCTTAATGCGGGAAATGCCCTCTATGGAGCCAGCCACTTGCATCCGAGCTATATACGAAATGCTTTCGAGGTGGATCAGCACCTCGGTCATGGGATGATTGTTTGTGGCTTTTATTTCCGATGTGTGAAAATTTATTTGTTGTTAATATGTATAACTAATAGCCCTCAAGGTGTGTGTCGGTCTGAAACCCAAGATGCACATGAAGGATGACATAATACCGCTGATCCCCGTAGCCCCTGAGACTCAGGTTGATTCGCAAAATTGGCCTGAGGATCAATTCCCAGCTCGGCAGCATACTTAGGAATAGAAACGTGGTGTGCAAAGTCCTCGAGACTCAGGTTGGGTGCGGCTGACCAACCTGAGGATAATAACCTCCTCAAAAACTATATTGCATTCTAAATTTTCTGCATTGGATTGTCAATGCAGTAGCCCTCGAGACACTGATCGGGTGGCAACACCAGATCAGGGGATCCATGTGCCCTTTTAATATTTGTAAATAATAAGCCCGAAGCTCAGTAGCCCCCGAGCCTTAATGCGGGCACGGGAGGCCGAATTAAGGATCGATATCCATAGTAAAATCACAAATTATATGTAATGACTCTATGTATCCAAGTACTTTACGTCATTAATGCTCGGATCCGCATTGTACAAAACTTTGTTGACCGACCATCAGCTTCAACCTCCTCGGCCAGCAGCCGAGGGGTGTTTGTCCTACTTTATAAAGCCTTTATGAGGGCAAAGATTTATGGCAAACAAGGCAATCATGCCATACGGTTTTATAAACAAAGGTACGCAGAAAATTGGTCTTAGAAAAAAATGTGCTTCTGTTGTTCTTTAACATGACACACCCTATCTCAGGACTTCAAGCGGGTCAGCCTACGGCTTCAACCTCCTATCCCGAAGGCGGAGTACTTCTCGTTAGGCTAGTTTAGCAAACTTTAGCGGTTTTGAGAGAGAAATTAGGCTCCCCGGCTATTGACCACACACTCGCGTCGAAAAAAGGAGTGATAGAAAAAAGACTTTGCAACGACTAAGAAGAAGAACACTTATTATAAAACAGCTCACATAAATTTAAGAGCCCTCGAGTGACTTGCGTAAAAGAACTTTATGTATAATGATTGTATGTACTGAAGTACTTATATCATATATGTGTTCACCAGAACTTTAAACGCGTCTTAACCGACCATCGGCTTCTCCCTCTTCGGCCAAGGGCCGAAAAGTGTTATGTACTCCACCTGTCGAGAATATCAATGGTGTTTCCGATAACCAGGCAATCAGGCCATAAGGCTGTAACAAACAAAGCGCGCTCAGGGAACTTATGCTATATTACTGACAAAGTGTAAGAAGCATCTTCGAAGAAAATAGTACCTCCACTGATACCTTTCTTCGATTGCTCATTCTTACTTATGAGACTTGTGCAATAGATTTTTTGTACTCATGAGTTCCATTGTGTGTCGACCATTGTTGAAAACAATAAGAGCGATAGCTTTCGGCTTCACCCAGTCTGAGGTCCGAGCTCGGATGACCCGATCGTGACAATCGCAGAGGTGCTCCCTTTACTCCCTAGCCGAACAATCGGGAACGTAGGGGTAAACACAGGAGCAAGGCAACCCATCTTGCAAATCGCTTAAGTCAACATGGTGCATATTGTGGCGTAATACACGAACAAGGAACGAAGCCGTACAAGTATAATCATTTGCAAGAGGAAAGGCTTCATAAAGGAAGGCCCCAAGTAAACGGGGTATTTGAATTTGTGTGTCATAGACAAAGTTTCGACAAGAAAGTTTTTCACAAACAACTTTTTGCCAAAAAAGTATAATGCTTGGTCAAACCGAACAAAATTTAAAATTGAAAGTTTTTGAGCCTGAAAGCGACTTAGCTGGTTAATGTGCTTGGTGTTGATGACGCGGTCCGAGCTTGATGCGGGAGAAGGTCCCAGCCCCCGAGATGGTCCTGAGGTGGCGGAGCAGGCCGGCAGTATGACGCCGACGTCCTCGACATGGGTTAATGAAGTGATGACAAAGCCCCGGTCCAGCCGAGGTGACTGGTACATCGGTACGCCAAGGTGACAGCGCTGCCGGACCCGGATCATTTATCTGTGCACGAAAAATAGTGCAAGTCGGAGATAATAGTAATGATAATAAATTAAAAACAAATTAGTTGCATAATTAATAATTTATGCAGAGTGAGTAATAAAATAAATATGGCCCGAGTGCCAAACACTCGATGAGGTAGGGCTCTCTCAGCGATGCCGAAGTCCCCGAGGCAACCGAACATGCCGGTATGGCAGTTTGACCAACAAGGTGATCACGCGAGCCGATTTATGCCTATTGGGACGACGACGTTGGCCTGCCGAAGTAACCATGTGACACAGTCAAAGTCGATTACCTACTTAATTAAATAATATAGAAGTAGAAAGGAAAAAAGAAGGCCAAATCTCCCTGTGGTTGCGCCGAGCCGAACCCTCTTCGGCCTCAATGGGCGTCGTTGCGCAAGGTAATGCGCAGTGTAAGTTAATTGCATGTAGATGTTGGTGTAGGCCCAAATATGCAGGGCAATTACGCCTGCACAACATAGTACAAACTTGTTCTGGGAACGTGTCGACGCAGCTTTATAGTGGCCTAAAAACATTGGGGTCCTGGGGCAACGATGTCGGCCTACGAACTCAAAGAGGGCAAATCCGAAGTAAAGGATTTCTTGATGTATGAAATTGTACAAAACAAATAAATGGAAAAATTGCACCTGAACCCGGATAATCATAGGAGCAAAAAATTATTTGTTGATGTTGTTCATCTGGCAAGCTGAGCTACAGACGTGGTGTCCGCCGAACTATGGACGAAGCTGGTTGGTAGGAAACTGTAGGGACCACCAGGTTGATGCGCTCGACAGACCGAACTGTAACTACTAGAAAAATCTACACAGAAAAATACATGCAAACCAGCAGAAAAACACCCGGTGCATATTTAATATATACAGTAAAAGTAGCTAGAAAGATAAAACCTGGAGCGAGGCGTTGAAACCCAAGGTAAAAAGCTAGGTCTAGTGCCTTGTAGGAAGACCCATCAGTCCTCAAAAGACGTGCAAACCAATTGGTATTTTTTGAGTGGAGTCCTCAACTTGGACTTCCTGATGGAGTTTTAGTACTACTAGTCTCCCTGTATTTTTAACTCTCCAAGGAGTAGTGCTCCACGTGCTAATCCAGATCGAAGATGGCAGGCTTGGACTAATCGAGCATTGCTGCATGCCCGCTGCCCGAACAAGGCAATTTGTGCTATATGGGTTCTTCGAGACAAGGACTGCACATGGCTTGAGGCCAGTGCATCTGCTTTGGTTCGGACGCTGCCCCCGCACAGTCCTCGGCCATACAGGCATTTTGATGCTCGGTGGCGACCGGTTCATAGATTCTCTCGATTCAATCTAAGATCAAAATTGACATCGGGGAGATCTGCGGAATAAAATAGCATCCGAGAACAATAATTCTTAAAGTAATTAATTGTATGGAACATATTTAACTGAAAAAATATCACCTGATTGCCCCATCGATCCGTGACGATCACCCAGCAGGCTCTACATGAAAGCATCAATGTCGCTTCAATATCCGGCGTATCTCATAGTAGGGGTCCTAAGCTAGGCGTCTTGGAGCGATGGTAACATGGACACGGGGTTTTACCCAGCTTCGGGCTCTCTTGATGAGATAATACCCTACATGTTGCTTTTGATTGTATTCATATGGGTGTAGTACAGAGTACATGTCTCTACCACGAGATTGTAGTAATGAATATGAGATTGTCTATTGACTAGCCTAGCCTCGGTTTATATAAGACACCGGAGGCCTAGGGTTTAGGAGAGTCCTTGTCTTGGGCGCCAAGTCTTGTGGAGTCTTCCTTGTATGCGGCAGGGGTTGTCCGAACTCGCCCATGAGTATACGGCCATGGGGGTCCTCGGCCCAATCCAACTTATCGGGAGACGACGTGGTGAGTACCCCCTAGTCTCGGACACCGTCAGACACCACTCTCCAAAAGGTAATAGACGGTGTGTTGATGATGAACTCCTTGCTCTTGTGCTTCAAATGATAGTCTCCCCAACACTCAACTCTCTCATAGGATTGGATTTGGTGGAAAGATGATTTGAGTGGAAAGAAACTTGGGGAAGGCTAGAGATCCATATTTATGTGGTTGGAATGGGATATCTTGACCTCAACACAAGTGTAGGTGGGTCTCTCTCAGAAAATGTGTGTTGGAAGTGTAGGCATGTTCTGATGGCTCTCTCCACGAATGAAGAGTGGGTGGAGGGGTATATATAGCCTCCACACAAAAATCTAACCGTTACACACAATTTACCAAACTCGGTGGGACCGAATCAGAAAACTCGGTCAGACCGATTTAGTTCAAAATGTGAACGTTGGGATTTTTGGTGGGACCGACATGTCAACTCGGTGGGACCGATTTCATTAGGGTTAGGGCATAATGTAATCTCGGTGAGACCGATTGCACAAACTCGGTGGAACTGATTTTGGTATTAAGCAAACAGGGAGTTGGTCAGGCAAACTCGGTGGGACCGATTCGCTCATTTCGGTTGGACCAAAATGTTACGAAGGGGAAACAGAAAGTTTGCACTGCGAACTCGGGTGGACCGGTCGGTCATCTCGGTTGGACCAAAACATTACGAAGGGAAACAGAGAGTTTGCAATCCCATCTCGGTGAGACCGAGATCCCTATCGGTGAGATCGAAGTGACTAGGATTTGTGGCAATGGCTATGTCAACATAACTCGGTGGCGCCGGATGGAAATTTTTGGTAGAGCCGAGTTTGACTTTTGATTTGGGACATATGTGGATATGAGAAAGTGGTTGAGGATTTTGGAGCATATCACTAAGCGTTTTGAGCAAGAACCTCATTAAGCAACACCTCATCCCCTTTTAATAGTATTGGCTTTTCCTATGGACTCAATGTGATCTTGGATCACTAAAAGTAAAATGAAGAGTCTTGAGCTTGAGCCAACATGTGTCCTTAGCATTTTGAGGGGTCCACATTCGTAATCCATGCCATGCCAATCATTGAGCTTTCTTGAAATATTTATCTTGAGATAGCATTAGCTCAATGAGCTATATGTTCACTAGTAGAAAAAGGGTCAAACGTGAAGCACATTAGTGCCGGTTTGTATTAGAGCCGGCACAAATGTATACATTAGTGCCGGTTCCAACGGCTAGCCGGGCCGCTCTCATTAGTACCGGTTCGTGGCTAACCTTTAGCACCGGTTCGTGCCACGAACCGGTACTAATGAGAGTGGTGGCAGGATGTTGTCAGTCTGGGCCCCCTCCAGCACCTTTAGTACCGGTTCGTGCCACGAACCGGTACTATAGGTCCTCCTGCATATAAACCCTTCGTCCAGCTCGCTCTGTTCTTCCCCCTTTCCCCTCTCCTCTCCTCTCTGTTCTTCCTCTTCTCCCTCGAGCTCATCACACATTTTGCCCAAAATTTGTCAAGATTTGAAGGCCCCCATCCATTCAAGTGATCACAAAGGTTAGCAACTTTGTCCTTTCATCTCTCATTGCTAGATTAGCTCTTGCAATGCTTTATATAGTTATTAATTTGTGAGTTTAGTAATTTGGGAGGAAATATATATATGTGCTAGTATTTGATTTATATGCAATTTGAGGTCAAAAATAACACTTAGTTTGCATATGTAGGTGTGGTTTACTTAGTGCCTTCTAAATCTCCATCGTAACCACCGTCGATCGCCCGCACCGTCCCGTCGCCGGCACCACCTTGTGGTGAGCCTCTTGTTCATGAAATTTTATATAAAAAATTGATGTTTGTGTGATTTGGATATATAGTTACTCGTATAATAATTATCTTACCCGTACGTTGTTTGTTATACATAGTGCCATGGTTTTGATATCCGTCCCCGTCGGCCCTCGTCCTTGTTATGATTCGGATGTGGTATATTCTCTTTTAAAACTATTTGTTGCATTTCGTGTTTATGACAAATTATGCCCATCAAGTTGACATAGATATTTTTATGTAGGAGGTATTTGAACCGGAAATTCCAACCGACCCTATTGTCGAGAGGTTAAATTTAGTTGAAAGAGAAAACGAGTACTTGAAAGAAAAATTGAAAAGAATTGAGGGGGAGAAGATGGAATTGGAGTTGCATGTTGCCGATGCCGTCGATGATCACAAGATCAAGATGGAGAAAATGCGCTTGAAGATTAGAAAGATTAGAAAATATGCCATCGATAGTGAGGCTTGGTATCATTATGCTGTTGGATCAATTGTTACCTTAGTTGCGATCTTGATCGCATTTGTTGTTGCATTTAAATGCTTTAGCTAGAGAGTTATTTGTTTGTTGCATTTAATTGTTGTATGAACTTTATGTATGAACTTGTATTAATTTGGTCTATTCGGTGTTGTGTAATGAAGATGAGCCGGCAATGGATGTACGATGACCGATGCTCTCCCCAGTTCGTTGAGGGCGTGCATACTTTTCTGCTTGCGGCTGAGGCAAACAAGCGGGCGGATGGTTTTATGCCTTGTCCATGTGCTGGCTGTAAGAATGATCGCAATTACTCTACGTCAAGAACCATTCATGTCCACCTATTTGAGTCCGGTTTCATGCCCCACTATAATGTTTGGACCAAGCACGGAGAAAGAGGGGTTATGATGGAAGACAATGAAGAAGAAGAGGACGACGACAGCTATCCTGGCCATGGGTTCCCTGAATACGATGATACAACAATGGGGGAAGAAGCTGAGCCGGTAATGCGGGAAGAAGCTGAGATGGAAATGTGGGAAGAAGCTGAAGAAGAGGCATCAGATGAGCCCGTTGATGATCTTGGTCGGGCCATTGCCGATGCAAAGAGAAACTACGCAAGTGATTTGGAGAAGAAGAAGTTGCAACGCATGATAGAGGATCACAAAAAATTGTTGTACCCGAATTGCGTAGGTGACAAGAAAAAGCTGGGCACCACACTGGAATTGCTGCAATGGAAGGCAGAGAATGATGTATCTGACAAGGGATTTGGAAAGTTGCTGGTAAGGATAAAGGATATGCTTCCAAAGGACAACAAATTGCCTGAGAGTATGTACGAAGCAAAGAAGGCTGTCTGCCCTCTAGGGTTAGAGGTGCAGAAGATACATGCATGCCCTAATGATTGCATTCTCTACCGCGGTGAGTACGAGGATTTGAACGCTTGCCCGGTATGTGGTGCACTGCGCTATAAGATCAGCCGCGATGAGCCTGGTGATGTCGAGGGCGAGCGCCCCAGGAAGAAGATTCCTGCCAAGGTGATGTGGTATTCTCCTATAATACCACGATTGAAACGTTTGTTCCAAAACAAAGAGCATGCCAAGGCGATGCGATGGCACAGAGAAGACTGTAAGAAAGACGGAAAGTTGAGAGTACCCGCTGACGGGTTGCAGTGGAGAAAATCAAAAGAAAGTACGGGAAGGAGTTTGCAGATGACGCAAGGAGCATATGGTTTGGTCTAAGCGCAGATGGCATGAATCCTTTTGGGGAGCAGAGCAGCAACCATATCACCTGGCCTGTGACTCTATGTTTGTATAACCTTCCTCCTTGGTTGTGCATGAAGCGGAAGTTCATTATGATGCCAGTGCTCATCCAAGGCCCTAAGCAACCCGGCAACGACATTGATGTGTACCTAAGGCCATTAGTTGAAGAACTCTTACAACTGTGGAATGGAACAGGTGTACGTGCGTGGGATGAGCACATGGGGGAAGAATTTGACCTAAAGGCGTTGCTGTTCGTGACCATCAATGATTGGCCTGCTCTCAGTAACCTTTCAGGACAGACAAACAAGGGATACCGCGGATGCACGCACTGTTTGGATGATATCGACAGTATATATTTGAATAGTTGTAAGAAGAATGTGTACCTGGGACATCGTCGATTTCTTCCGAGCAGGCATCCCGTAAGAAAGAAAGGCAAGCATTTCAAAGGTGAGGCGGATCACCGGACGAAGCCTCGCCACCGTACTGGTTCTGATGTACATGATATGGTCAAGGATTTGAAGGTGATATTTGGAAAGGGTCCTGGCGGACAACCTGTTCCGAAGGACGCTGATGGACGCGCACCCATGTGGAAGAAGAAACCTATATTTTGGGACCTGCCATATTGGAAAGACCTAGAGGTCCGCTCCGCAATCGACGTGATGCACGTGACGAAGAATCTTTGCGTGACCCTGCTTGGCTTCTTGGGCGTGTATGGGAAGACCAGCAAACGAAAAAGAATTAAAATGGAAACACAAAATTAAATGAAAAAGAAATCATAAAACTAAAAACCCCCCAAACCTTATAGTACCGGTTGGTCTTACCAACCGGTACTAAAGGGCTCCAGGCCCCCGGAGCTGGCTCGTGCCACGTGGTTGCCCTTTAGCACCGGTTCGTGCTGAACTGGTACTAAAGGGGGGGCCTTTAGTGACCACAATTTAGTGCCAGTTATGGAACCGACACTAAAGGGCCTTACGAACCGGTGCTATTGCCCGGTTCTGCACTAGTGGTTGTTAGTAATTACCAAAACCACCTAGGGATAGTTGCACTTTCAGTCTCCCCCTTTTTGGTAATTGATGACAAGATATAGATCAAAGCTTCGACAAATGATAATAAGATTGAAATGCATCTTCGCTTTGAGAAGTATGTGATAAGCAAGAGCTCCCCCTAAATTTGTGCATTATTTAAAATTTGCTTTTGAATGCAAATGCACAATCGATTAGGATCATGGGTTACTCTTCCATGTCACATGCATCTTGATGGAGCGCTCAAAATGATAAACATTAAAAACATGCACTCATCACCAAATAAAGTGAATGATCATATAGAGATATAAAAGATAGTATCATCCAAGCAAGCATTAAAGCAACATATGATCAATCACATGATCACACAAGTATCTCACACAGGCACACAATAAAAAGTTCAACCAAAAAGCAAATAAGCAAAACACTCTCTCGAAGCCTATGATCTATACATATTTCTCCCCCTTTGGCAAAAGTTACCAAAAATTTCAAATATGCATAGTGCTATGCGTCTCTCAGGCTTGGTCTTCGGGAGGTGGTGTTGAGAGAACTCCGAGAACGAAGGCATCTATTGATGTAGTAGGAGCTGGTGGAGTGGCAGCAGGAGGTGGTACTGGAGTTGTGGCTGCTGGTGCTGATGTTGTGGCTCTTGATTCAGGTACATGCACTGCAGCAGACCTCTGTCCTCTAGGCACTCGCTCAAAAGCATCAGTAGTTGCCTTCCCTTTCCTCTATTCTGCTTCCTCCTGAAGTTGCTCAACTGCTGTTTGGATCTCAGTTACCTTCAGATCAAGATCATAAAATTTTGTCTCTATGATCCTCTCCAGACTGCCCTGGTTTTGAGTCAGGGTGGCCAAGCCCTTCTTAATTCTGAGTGTAGTTTGGATCAGATATCCAAGTTGATCTTGCTTGCTCTTCAGGAAAAATTGAGATGCCTCCTCAACACTTGGCATCTTGGCAGCTTTCTCAGCCTTTGCTTTGGCTCTCTTCTCCTATTCTTGAAATGATGATGGTTCCTCCTCATTCATCACTACAGTATTGTCTTCAAAATCAAGATGTAAGGGTACATGCTCCTTATCCAACAGATATGTTCCTGTGCCTATTTTGGAGTTGATGAGCTCCTGAATGTGTGGAGCATACCCACAGCTTCTCTTCTGGTCAGCAGCAGTCCTCTTGATTGTCTCTACAATCAGACTCATGACCTTGAACTTTTGAGGGACATCAAAAATCTGTAGCAGGTTGATAGAATGCCCTTTGATCATCTTGTGATTTCCTGACTTGGGTAGCAAAGTGTGCCTAAGGATTGTGTTGATGGTAGGTAGACCAGACAATAAGTAATGTACTGATCCAAGCTTGTGAGTCTCCAAAGCTTTATCTGGGATCTCCTTGTACATGTGTTGCAATATTGTTGTGGTTCTTCTTCTTGTTGGCATACACATCCAAGTCATCTTCTTGTTCTTCTGGGGAATTGATCAGCTTGGCCCATTCTTCAACAGTGGACTAGTACCTAGTACCTTCTGACATCCAAACTATCCTCCCATCTGGATAAAAGTGAGCAGTGGAGTAAAACTACATGATTAGCTCATCATTCCATTTTGTGAGCTTCTGCCCAACAAATTTGTCAACTCCACATGCTTTGAAGCTGTCATAAACTCCTAGAAAGTGACTTCTTCTTCCTTGATGTATTCCCATTCAACCCATCTCATGTCACATACAATTGGCATCTTGTCAAACAAAATTGTTTCATAGAAGTCTTGTTGTTCCTTTGTATGAAACTTGTAGTCAACTACAGTCCTCCTCCTCATGGCATAAGGATCAGACTGTCTCCACAATCTCAGTCCAGCATCCTTTCTGATGCGCATGTCCTCAGCCACTGGACGAGCATCATTGTGGTCTAGAATCTTGGTCTTCAATTTTCTCAAAATAAGAGAATCATCATCCTCTTCTCCAGCTTGAGGCACTAGGGCCTTGTTCTTCTCTTCTGTAGGAATACTTCTGGTGTTCCTCTTGGGCTTACTGGGCTTTTGAGCTTGAGCTTTGGGAGCTATCTTAGGCTTTGATGGAGCAGTCCCTGACTTTATAGCATCTCCCATAAGCTTATGAGCTTTGGGTGCTGGTGCAGCATCCTCTTCTTCTTCATCCTCATCAGATGGATCTCTCATCATGGAGGTCTTGCCAATTACTCTGGAAATAGTCTTCTTGAATCTCTCTTTACTCTTCTTTCCCTCTTCACCTTCTCTGGGTTCAAGAGTGAACTCCATTATCTCTTGAGTGGAGGCTCTGGCCTTTGACATAGGAATCCTCTTTGCTGGAGCTTTCTTATTCATCCCTGGCTTAACAGCAGTAGTTGTGCCATACTCCTTTTTCAGCACCTTCTTCTTGGAGCTTACTTCCTCCTCAGTAGCCACATAGTCCTCATCCTCTGAATCTGAGGTTCTCTTCTTCCTGGATCTGGTGGCTGCCTTGGGCAAGTTACTTGGAGTGCTCCTCCTGCCATCATCAGAACTGCTTGAGGGATCTGAACCCTTACTTAGCTTCACGTGTTCCTTAGACCTGTTCTGACTGTCACTCTGATCAGACATATTTGCAAACTTTCTGACAGCAGACGCTGTGAATAGATGTAGATGAGGTAGAGTGGATGAACATCACAAAGTGCAGAGATTTTGCAAAAAAGATGATTTAAAAACTTAGTTTTAGTTCTCTACAGAAAGCATTTTGGAGCTACCGATTTGTAATCTTGGTGATACCGAAGCAGCTTTTGGAACCTAATCTAGTGAACTCGGTTAGACCGAGTCATAGTTTGGTGGCACCGAGACTGCTAGGGTTTCACAGAGAATCGAACTCGGTCACACAGATTTGCAGTTTTCGGTCAGACCAAAAATCGCAAGTGTTGTGGCCTAAGCCAAATCGGTGAGACCGATTTCTACAACTCGGTCGGTCCGAGATGAGTTCGGCGGAGACCTAACCCTAAATTTTCGAATCAAATCTAACCTGAAGGATGTTTACAGTGCATAGAGTCTTTGCACACGTGGTAAGGATCATGACAAAATAATGTGCTATGAATCAGAGGTAAAAGAATAGCATAAAGGTCGAACTCATACCCTAGAGCGGCGGGAGTTCGCTACAGCGACAACGGCGGAGACGATTTATGTTGACGGTGATGGAAACTAGCGGCGGGAGGTCGCTGGCAGCAAGGAGACAATCCGGAGACCCGAGGAGGCAGAGCAGGACACACGCGCCGGCTGAGGAGTGTGAAGAAAGTTCCAAAATCTCACCCGTGGGTATATATATCCCGACCCTATCGGTGTGACCGAGTGGAACAACTCGGTGGTACCGAGATGCAGAATCGCAAGCGGTTTCTGCAACTCGGTGTGACCGAAAAGTGCAAATCGGTTGCACCGAGATTAAAAACCTAGATCAACTTAGTGAACTCGGTGTGACTGAAGTGGATGACTCGGTCATACCAAAATGCACAAAGAGGTTTTGGATGTTTAAGTCTATGACGAATCGGGGACTCCGAGTGCTCCTCACATAGAGTGGTTCGAATCTGACTTGATCAAACTTTGTGATGTAGCATGAATAGAGTTTGAGACTAGAAAAGCATAGATAGCTAGAGGGAGTTCTTAGGCGTTCTTGTCCATCCATTTGGCAAAAGAGAAAAGACCAAACAATCAAAGCAACAAATGGATGTCCTCGAATTAGTAAAATATGCATCCAACAAGCTCACACAATAAGATGGCAAATGAAATATGTGACAAAGCATGCACAATCACTCTAGCATCTATCAAGCAATTTGGCGATGACTAGGTCATCTATATATGAGTATATTGACTTAGGAGTCAAATGGAAACATTTGATCATAGGTCATTCTCATTGTTTAAGCACAAGTGGGGTTACCACTTTTACATAAAGCGTTGTTGTGTTCACATTGTTAGAGTTGCTTTAGCTCAATTGATTAGAGTAAAGCTCCCCCTAGATGTGATATCCCCCAAAGAGGGATGAACTAACCTTGGGTTTTGTCGATGATGACTTCATGTAGGTGTTGAAGATGTGGATGCTCGATTTTGATGTAGATCATTCGGAGCAATCCATTGGAGTGAGTTGCACTTTCAATACCTACATGAGTTAGTCCCACAAGGAACAAACAAGGATATCCATAGACATAGAGTGATGTTCACATAAGATGATGTCCATTAAAGCATTAGGTTACCTTGTTCCTTGTCTTACCAACAAGAGAGATTGTGACTCCTTGAACTAGTGCAAGATATGGAAGTTGTTTGCACTTGTCCTTGCCAAAATGATATGAGTGAAGAATGTTGGCAGAGTGACCCTCAAGAACTCTCTAGTTCTTCTTCTTCGGGATCCACACCATCTTGATGGGAATCCTTGGAGTTGTAGTCGTACTTGATGAAGTAGAACTTGATGTAGTCTTGGTAACCCACTTGACCAATGCCTTAGGGGCTTCTTCAAATGCATCAATTTCCTCTTGAAGCTTGTCCTTGCCCTTTTGCTTGTGGTCCAGTGGTGCAAGATCATCTTGAGCTTGTGTTCCTTGGAAAGAAGTAGGATCATACTTCTCTTGTTGAGGAACAAACTTCGTCTTGGGGTATTGATCTTCTTCCCACACAACTCCATTGGCATTGAACTTTCGTTCAAAACTAACACCTTGATTCTTCCGGTGTCTTCCTTGCTTGCATACAATTTCCTCAAATTGTTTACTTCTGGCAAGGCTCTTGTAAACACCTTTCTCTATAATTCCCTTCAATAAGCTATTTTCTTGCTCAAGTGTAACTTGGCTAAGAGAATCATTAGTAGAATCAAGAGAAGTACTATAAGCAACACCATTGCTTTTAGCATGATTATTGTTACTACTAGAAGAAGAATCTTTCTTGTTCTTGTTGCTAGATTTAACTTGTGGCATGTAAGTAGACAAGAGTAAACGCTTGGCAATGTAAGAAGAACTTTTCTTGCGAAGATCATCATTGGTTGCCTTTAAGAACTCATGCTCTTGCTCAAGGTTGAGCTTTTCAAAGCGTAGCTTCTCATGAGTCCTTAAAAGTTCTCGATGATATTCCAAGGTAATTTCATGAGCTAACTTAAGAGTGTTTAGTTATTTAGTTAGACGCTTAATCTCCTTCTTAGCATCGTCATTCATTTTATCTTGATTAGCATGATTAATAGCAAGTTCATCATAGTTTTCATAACTAGAGTTGTCAACAAGTAAATCATCATCTCCTAGCAAATCATCTTCATCACTATTGAAATCAACAAACTAGGGGTGTGATACCTTTGGGCCTTTAGCCATGAGGCATCTTACAATTCCTTCATTAGGTGAGTCAAATATGTCGTAGGAGTTGGTTGACACAAGTGCTAGACCAGCAACACCTTCATCTTGAGTATATTCGGAGTCAGAGTGATAACTTCTTTCAGAGTGATGGTCGGAGTCGGAGCCGGACATCCATTCACCAACATGAGCTTGATGTCTTCATTTTGTGTAGCTCTTTGATGATTTGTCCTTCCTTTCCGAATCTTTCCTTCTCCGAGAGGGTCTTCGTTCATAACGATCATCTCTACTCCTTCTCTCTCTTGGTGGTGATTCTTCTCTCCTACTCCTTCTTTTGGGAGAATCTTCTCTTCTTTTGTAGGGAGCCGTACACTCATTGGAGTAGTGTCCAGGTCTTCCACAATTGTAGCAATTTCGCTCACGACTTGAAGATCTTTTGTCATTGTAGGACCTTGACTTGGAACTTCTCTCCTTGCTTCTACTCTTGTAGAACTTGTTGAAGTTCTTCACCATTAGGCTCAATTCTTCATTGAAGGTTTGTTTCTCACTTGATGATGTGGGAGCATCACATGTGGCTTTGTAAGCACCACTTGACTTGTTGTGGAGCTCTTCCTTATCCTTGAGTGACATCTCATGAGCAAGCATTCTTCCAATGACTTCCGTTGGCTTGAGATCTTTGTAATTGGGCATCATTTGGATCAATGTGCACACGGTATCATATTTTCCATCCAAGGCTCTTAGGATCTTCTTGATGATGAATTTGTCGGTCATCTCTTCACTTCCTAAGCCGGCAATCTCATTTGTGATGAGAGCAAGCCTAGAGTACATTTCAACGACACCTTCACCATCCTTCATTTTGAACTTGTCAAGCTGACTTTAAAGCACACACAATTTGGATTCCTTGACGGAGTCGGTACCTTCGTGCATATCAACCAAAGTATCCCAAATTTCCTTTGCATTCACAAGACGACCGATCTTGTTGAATTCTTCAGGGCACAATCTGTTGAAGAGAATATCACAATCTTGAGCATTGTATTGCAGCATCTTCAACTCTTCTGCGGTAGCTTCACGGTTCGGTTCTCTCCCATCGAAGAATTCACCTTGCAAGCCAATTCACACAACAGCCCAGACGGCGGGGTTATGTCCAAGAATATGCATTTTCGTCTTATGCTTCTGATGACCCACAAGTATAGGGGATCTATCATAGTCCTTTCGATAAGTAAGACTGTCGAACCCAACTTGGAGCAGAAGGAAATGACAAGCGGTTTTCAGTAAGGTATTCTCTGCAAAAGCACTGAAATTATCGGTAACAGATAGTTTTATGATAAGGTAATTTATAACGGGTAACAAGTAACAAGTGTAAATAAAGTGTAGCAAGATGTCCCAATCCTTTTTGTAGCAAAGGACAATCCTGGACAAACTCTTATATAGAGAAAAGCGCTCCCGAGGACACATGGGAATTATCGTCAAGCTAGTTTTCATCACGCTCATATGATTCACATTTGTTACTTTGATAATTTGGTATGTGGGTGGACCGGTGCTTGGGTGCTGTCCTTTCTTGGACAAGCATCCCACTTATGATTAACCCCTATTGCAAGCATCCACAACTACAAAAGGAGTATTAAGGTAAACCTAACCATAGCATGAAACATATGGATCCAAATCAGCCCCTTACGAAGCAACTCATAAACTAGGGTTTAAGCTTCTGTCACTCTAGCAACCCATCATCTACTTATTACTTCCCAATGCCTTCCTCTAGGCCCAAACAATGGTGAAGTGTCATGTAGTTGATGTTCACATAACACCACTAGAGGAAAGACAACATACATCACATCAAAATATCGAACGAATACCAACTTCACATGACTACTTATAGCAAGACTTCTCCCATGTCCTCAGGAACAAACGTAACTACTCACAAATCATATTCATGTTCATAATTAGAGGGGTATTAATATGCGTAAAGGATCTGAACATATGATCTTTCACCAAATAAACCAACTAGCATCAACTACAAGGAGTAATCAACACTACTAGCAACCCACAGGTACCAATCTGAGGCTTTGGGACAAAGATTGGATACAAGAGATGAACTAGGGTTTGAGAGGAGATGGTGCTGGTGAATATGTTAATGGAGGTTGACCCCCTCCCGATGAGAGGATCGTGGGTGATGATGATGGCGATGATTTCCCCCTCCCAAAGGGAAGTTTCCCTGGCAGAACAGCTCTGTCGGAGCCCTAGATTGGTTCCGCCAAGGTTCTGCCTCGTGGCGGCAGAGTTTCTTCCCGAAAGCTTGCTTATGATTTTTCTCGGACGAAAGACTTCATATAGTAGAATATGGCCACCGGAGGCCTGCTAGGGGTCCCACGAGGCAGGGGGGCGCGCCCAGGGGGGTAGGGCGCACCCCCACCCTCGTGGCCAGGGTGTGGGCCCCCTTTGGTGGATTCTTTCGCCAGTATTTTTTATTAATTCCAAAAATAACTTCTGTGAAGTTCAGGACTTTTGGAGATGTGCAGAATAGGTCTCTAATGTTTGCTCCTTTTCCAGCCCAGGATTCCAGCTGCTGGCATTCTCCCTCTTCATGTAAACCTTGTAAAACAAGAGAGAATAGGCATAAGTATTGTCACATAACGTGTAATAACAACCCATAATGCAATAAATATCGATATAAAAGCATGATGCAAAATGGACGTATCAACTCCCCCAAGCTTAGACCTCGCTTGTCCTCAAGCGGAAGCCGATAAGGATAAATATGTCCACATGTTTAGAGATAGAGGTGTCGATAAAATAAAATACGGACATGAGGGCATCATGATCATTCTTATAACAACAACATATATGGATATTGTCATATTATTTCTAATGCTCAAGTAATAATCTATTCACAATGTCAAGTATGAATCAGAAACTTCATTGAGAACCAATAAACTATAATCTCAGTCGTTGAAGCAATTGCAATTTATCATAACATCAAAAAGAGTCAATATAAGAGCTTTTCAGCAAGTCCACATACTCAACTATCATTTAGTCTTTCACAATTGCTAACACTCATGCAATACTTATGGGTATGGAGTTTTAATCGGACACAAAGAAAGATAGGGGCTTATAGTGTTGCCTCCCAACCTTTTACCTCAAGGGTAATGTCAACAATAATAATTCATGCTAACTTACATCCAATTGGATATATATATATCAGGATCTTTCCAACACAATGTGCTTGCCAAAGGATAAAATATAAAAAGGAGAGGCGAAGATCACCATGACTCTTGCATAAGGAATAAGACAAAAAGTAAAAGATAGGCCCTTCACAGAGGGAAGTAGAGGTTGTTATGTGCTTTTATGGTTGGGTGCATGAAATCTTAATGCAAAAGAACGTCACTTTATATTGCCACTTGTATGTGGACCTTTATTATGCAGTCCATCGCTTTTATTTCTTCCACATCACAAGATCTTATAAAGCTTATTTTCTCCACACTAATAAGTCATACATATTTAGAGAGCAATTTTTATTGCATGCAACGATGACAACTTACTTGAAGGATCTTACTCAATCCACAGGTAGATATGGTGGACTCTCATGGCAAAACTAGTTTTAAGGGTATTTGGATGCACAAGTAGTATCTTTACTTGGTGCAAAGAATTTGGCTAGCATGAGAGGGAAAGGCAAGCTCAACATGTTGGATGATCCATGACAATATACTTTATTTTAGATATAAGAAAACATAACCCATTATGTTGTCTTCCTTGTCCAACATCAACTATTTAGCATGTCATACTTTAATGAGTGCTCACAATCATAAAAGATGTCCAAGATAGTATATTTATATATGAAAACCTCTCTTTCTTTATTACTTCCTATCAATTGCAATGATGACCAAAACTAAGTTTGTCAACTCTCAACAACTTTTAATCATCATACTATTTATATGTGAAGTCATGACTCTCAGTAAGATCAATATGATCTCTTTACTTCTTTTTATTCTTTCCCTTTTTTTATTCCCTTACGATCATAACAAAATAATCAAGCCCTTGACTCAACACTAATCTTTCTTATATATAGTTCATGGACTCGATTACATAGAGGGACCAAGAAGCAAAACTCAAAACTAAATCATACTAAAACTTTATTCTACTAGATCAAGATATTACCAAAAGGATCGAACTAAGAAAAACGGTAAAGGTAGGAGTGTAATGGTGATACGTTACCGGGGCACCTCCCCCAAGCTTGGCAGTTGCCAAGGGGAGTGCCCATACCCGTGTGATTATATCTCTTTTGCCGGTGAAGGAGATGGAGTTGTTGATGATGTAGGCTTGTCGTCCCTCTTCCAAGGCATAGGCTCACCATCATAGAAGGATGATCGAGTCTCCAGGATCCTTAAATCTGCAGCCAAACTCATCCTCTTGAATCTATATTCATACTCATAGTTTTGGTTTTGCAGGTCATAGATCTGGGCTTGGAGGTGCTCGATTTTCTCATGAAGCTTGAAGATGGCCTCCCCAATGTCCTTGGCATCCAGCTTGTGGTTGTTGGTGAACTCGGTGATCATTATGTGATTGGAGTCGAGTCCACGCTCCACCAACTCCTGACACTTGAAAACTTGTTGCTCCATTGCCTCAAGCCTTGTCTGCACGCTTTCGGTCCTCCTTGGTCCCTCAACATCGTGGATGTACAGCAACCCCTCACACATCTCAATGGTTTGAGGATGTTGCAGCACTTCCGCGAGGTAGGGGTTAATGATCTTCTCGAAGACCTTGTCCTTGGGGCACATGGAGATGTCATGGTGATCTAGATCTGTCAGAAAAACAGCTCGAAACAAGAACAGAGGATAATTGTGTGATACGGTGGTCAAAACCTTCAGGAGATTATATAATGAATTTTTACCGACCAAAAGAAGTATCGTGCAAGAAAACGGAGTCCAGAGGGCACACGAGGTGCCGACGAGGCAGGCGGCGCGCCCAGGGGGGTAGGGCGCGCCCTCCACCCTCGTGGATGCCTCGTGTCCTTCCCAGACTACTTCTTATTTTCCTATTTTCTTAAATATTCCAAAACAGAGAAAAAATGCCATTAGAACTGTTTTGGAGTCGGTTTACTTACCATACCACATACCTATTCCTTTTTGGAGTTTGAAACGTTCTGGAAAGTGTCTCTTATGTATTCCTCCGGTGTTACGGTTTCAATAACATTAGTTTCAACATTTATAGGATTACCTGATATATAATGTTTGATTCTTTGACCGTTCAGCAACTTTGGATTTGTGCCTTCGAAGTTGTTGATTTTTATGGCACTTGAACGATAGACCTCCTCGATAACGTAAGAACCTTCCCATTTAGAGAGAAGTTTTCCTGCAAAAAGTCTTAAACGGGAGTTGAATAGCAACACATAATCACCTACATTAAACTCACGCTTTTGTATCCTTTTGTCATGCCATCTTTTAACTTTTTCTTTAAACAGTTTGGCATTCTCATATGCCTGGGTTCTCCATTCATCAGGTGAGCTAATGTCAAATAACCTCTTCTCACCGGAAAGTTTGAAATCATAGTTGAGCTCTTTAATGGCCCAATATGCCTTATGTTCTAGTTCGAGAGGTAAGTGACATGCTTTCCCATAGACCATTTTATACGCAGACGTACCCATAGGATTTTTATATGCAGTTCTATAGGCCCATAATGCATCATCAAGTTTCTTAGACCAATTCTTTCTAGGTCTATTAACAAACTTTTGCAAAATTAATTTGAGCTCTCTATTACTCAATTCTACTTGACCACTAGACTGTGGGTGATATGGAGATGCAATTCTATGATTAACATCATACTTAGAAAGCATTTTACGAAAGGCACCATGAATAAAATGTGAACCACCATCAGTCAGTAAATATCTAGGGACTCCAAACCTCGGAAAAATAATTTCTTTTAGCATCTTAATAGAGGTGTTATGACCAGCACTACTAGTTGGAATAGCTTCTACCCACTTAGTAACGTAATCAATAGCAACTAAAATATGTGTATACCCATTAGAGGAAGGAAACAATCCCATGTAATCAAAGCCCTAAACATCAAATGGTCCAATAACGAGTGAATAATTCATAGGCATTTCTTGACGTCTACTAATATTACCAATTCTTTGACATTCATCACAAGACAAGACAAACTTACAGGCATCTTTGAATAGAGTATGTCAATAAAAACCGGATTGCAATACCTTATGTGCAGTTCTATCTCCAACGTGTTGTCCTCCATAAGCTTCGGAGTGACACTTGCGTAGGATCCGTTCATGTTCATGCTCAGGTATACAACATCTAATAACACCATCTACTCCTTCTTTATAAAGGTGTGGGTCATCCCAGAAGTAATGTCTTAAATCATAGAAAAACTTTTTTTTGCTGGTATGTGAAACTAGGTGGTATAAATTTAGCAACAATGTAATTAGCCTAATCAGCATACCATGGAGCAGTACGAGAAGCATTTATGACATTTAATTGTTCATTAGGAAAGCTATCATCAAGAGGTAGTGGGTCATCAAGAACATTCTCTAACCTAGACAAGTTGTCTGCAACGAGGTTCTCAGCTCCCTTTCTATCAATAATATGCAAATCAAATTCTTGTAGTAGGAGAACCCATCTAATAAGTCTAGGTTTAGCATCTTTCTTTTTCATAAGATATTTAATAGCAGCATGATCAATGTGAATAGTTACTTTAGAATCAACAATATAAGGTCTGAACTTATCACAAGCAAATACAACTGCTAAGAATTCCTTTTTAGTAATAGCATAATTTCTCTGGGCATTGTCTAGAGTTTTACTAGCATATTGAATGACATTTAATTTATTATCAACTCTTTGTCCTAGAACAGCACCTTCACCATAATCACTAGCATCACACATAATTTCAAAGGGTAAATTCCAATCAGGTGGCTGAACAATAGGTGCAGAAATCAATGTTGTCTTAAGTATTTCAAATGCGTCCACACAATCATCATCAAAGACAAAAGGTATATCTTTTTGTAATAGGTTAGTCAGAGGCCGGGAAATTTTTGAGAAGTCCTTAATGAACCTCCTATAAAAACCAGCATGACCAAGGAAACTTCGTATACCTTTAATGTCCTTGGGACACTGCATCTTTTCAATAGCATCAACTTTAGCTTTGTCAACTTCAATACCTCTTTCAGAAATTTTATGCCCCAAGACAATACCTTCGTTAAACATAAAGTGGCACTTCTCCCAATTCAAGACAAGGTTAGTTTCTTCACATCTCTGAAAACTCGATCAAGGTTTCTCAAGCAATCATCAAAAGAGGATCCATAAGCAGAGAAATCATCCATGAAAACCTCACAAATCTTTTCAGAAAAGTCAGAGAATATAGCCATCATGCATCTTTGAAAGGTAGCAGGTGCATTACATAAACCAAAAGGCATACGTCTATAAGCAAAGGTACCGAAAGGGCAAGTAAAAGTGGTATTTTCTTGATCATCAGCTGACACATGTATTTGAGAGAAACCAGAGTAACCATCTAGAAAGCAAAAATGTGTATGTTTGGATAATATTTCTAGCATTTGATCAATGAATGGCAAAGGGTAATGATCTTTTTTAGTAGCTTTATTTAATTTGCGGAAATCAATCACCATCATATAACCTGTAATAATTCTTTGCGGAATCAATTCAGCTTTATCATTAGGAATGACAGTAATATCTCCCTTCTTAGGGACACAATGGACATGACTTACCCACTGACTATCAGCAACGGGATAAATTATACCTGCTTCAAGGAGCTTTACTATTTCCTTTCTTACCACTTCTTTCATCTTAGGATTTAGCCGTCGTTGGTGATCAATAACTGGTTTGGCGTCTTTCTCCAAATTTATTTTGTGTTGACATAGAGTGGGACTAATGCCCTTAAGATCATCAAGAGTATATCCAATAGCAGCACGGTGCTTCTTCAGAGTTTTCAATAATTTTGCTTCTTCATGCTCTAAAATGTTAGCGCTAATAATAACAGGATCTATCTTCCTTTCATCAAGATAAGCATATTTAAGAGTATTAGGTAATGGTTTAAGCTCAAACACGGGATCACCTTTGAGTGGAGGATGATCCCCGAGGATTTCAAAAGGCAAGTTGTGTTTCAGAATAGGTCCCTGTTTAAAGAATACTTCATCTATTTCCCTTCTTTCATTCATAAACGTATCACTTTCATGGTCTAGCAAATATTGTTCTAAAGGATCACTAGGAGGCACGGCAATAGAAGCAAGACCAATAATTTCATCTTTACTATGCAATTCCTCATCACGGGGTTGTCTACTAAATTTAGCAAAATTAAACTCATGAGACATATCACCCAAACCAATAGTAACAACACCCTTTTCGCAGTCTATCCTAGCATTAACAGTGTTCAAGAAGGGTCTACCAAATATAATGGGACAAAAGCTATCTTGTGGGGAACCGAGAACAAGAAAATCAGCAGGATATTTAACCTTCCCACACAAGACTTCAACATCTCTGACAATCCCAATTGGTGAAATAGTATCTCTATTGGCAAGCTTAATGGTAACATCGATATCTTCTATCTCAGCAGGTGCAATATCATGCATAATTTCTTCATATAAAGAATGAGGTATTGCACTAGCACTAGCACCCATATCACACAAGCCATGATAACAATGATCTCCTATTTTAGCAGAAATATCAGGCATGCCTACCACAGGTCTATGTTTATCTTTAGCACCAGGTTTAGCAATTCTAGCAGTCTCATCACAGAAGTAAATAACATGCCCATCGATATTATCAGCCAAGAGATCTTTAACCATAGCAATTTTAGGTTCAACTTTAACTTGCTCAGGGGGTTTGTGTGTCCTAATATTACTTTTGTTGACTACAGTTGAACCTTTAGCATGATCCTTTATTCTAACAAGGAAAGGTGGCTTCTCAATATAAGCAGCAGGAACAAGAGGATCATCATAAGTGATAGTCTTTTCTTCAACTTTAATAGGTGCAACTACTTTTAATTCAATGGGAGGATTATATTTAAACCACTTCTCATTAGGGAGATCAATATGAGTAGCAAAGGATTCACAGAAAGAAGCTATTATCTCAGAGTCAAGTCCATATTTAGTGCTAAATTCATGGAAAACATCGATATCCATAAAAGATTTAACGCAATCAAACTTAGGTGTAATAGCTGACTCCTTACCTTCGTCGAGATCCCAATCTTTGGAGTTGCATTTAATTCTTTCCAATAAATCCCATTTGAATTCAATAATCTTCATCATAAAAGATCCAGTACAAGAAGTATCGAGCATGGAACGATTATTGAGAGAAAGCCGAGCATAAAAATTTAGAATAATCATTTCTCTTGAGAGCTCATGATTGGGGCATGAATATAACATTGAATTAAGCCTCCCCCAAGCTTGAGCGATGCTTTCTCCTTCGTGAGGCCAAAAATTATATATATAATTACGATCACGATGAACAAGATGCATAGGATAAAACTTCTGATGAAACTCCAATTTCAATTGTTTGTAGTTCCATGATCCCATATCATCACATAGCCTATACCATGTCAATGCCTCTCCCTTCAAAATAAAGGGAATACCTTCTGCTTGATAACATCCTCAGGCATACCTGCAAGCTTAAATAATCCACAAACTTCATCCACATAGATTAGGTGCAAATCGAGATGTAATGTTCCATCTCCTGTAAAAGGATTAGCTAGCAGTTTCTCTATCTTACCCGAAGGAATTTCAAAGTAAACATTTTCAGTCGGTTTAGTAGGTTGAGGAGCAACTCTTTGATCTACAGGTCGGGGTGAAGATACCCCGAACAAGCCCCTCAAAGGATTATGTTCCATAGTAACAAGTGACAGTAAATTTCAGCACACTATATAAATTTTTCCTTACCAAAATCCACCTACCAAAGGAGATTCACTCCCCGGCAACGGCGCTAGAAAAGAGTCTTGATGACCCACAAGTATAGGGGATCTATCGTAGTCCTTTCTATAAGTAAGAGTGTCGAACCCAACGGGGAGCAGAAGGAAATGACAAGCGGTTTTCAGTAAGGTATTCTCTGCAAGCACTGAAATTATCGGTAACAGATAGTTTTATGATAAGGTAATTTGTAACGGGTAACAAGTAACAAGTGTAAATAAAGTGGCGCAAGATGGCCCAATCCTTTTTGTAGCAAAGGACAAGCCTGGACAAACCCTTATATAGAGAAAAGCGCTCCCGAGGACACATGGGAATTATCGTCAAGCTAGTTTTCATCACGCTCATATGATTCGCGTTCGTTACTTTGATAATTTGGTATGTGGGTGGACCGGTGCTTGGGTGTTGTCCTTTCTTGGACAAGCATACAACTTATGATTAACCCCTATTGCAAGCATCCGCAACTACAAAAGGAGTATTAAGGTAAACCTAACCATAGCATGAAACATATGGATCCAAATCAGCCCCTTACGAAGCAACTCATAAACTAGGGTTTAAGCTTCTGTCACTCTAGCAACGCATCATCTACTTATTACGTCCCAATGCCTTCCTCTAGGCCCAAACAATGGTGAAGTGTCAAATAGTCGATGTTCACATAATACCACTAGAGGAAAGATAACATACATCTCATCAAAATATTGAACGAATACCAAATTCACATGACTACTTATAGCAAGACTTCTCCCATGTCCTTAGGAACAAACGTAACTACTCACAAATCATATTCATGTTCATAATCAGAGGGGTATTAATATGCATAAACGATCTGAACACATGATATTTCACCAAATAAACCAACTAGCATCAACTACAAGGAGTAATCAACACTAGTAGCAACCCACAGGTACCAATCTGAGGCTTTGGGATAAAGATTGGATACAAGAGATGAACTAGGGTTTGAGAGCAGATGGTGCTGGTGAAGATGTTGATGGAGATTGACCCCCTCCCGATGAGAGGATCATTGGCGATGACAACGGTGATGATTTCCCCCTCCCGGAGGGAAGTTTCCCCAGCAGAACAGCTCTGCCAGAGCCCTAGATTGGTTCCGCCAAGGTTCCGCCTCGTGGCGGCGGAGTTTATTGCTGAAAGCTTGCTTATGATTTTTTCTCGCACGAAAGACTTCATATAGTAGAAGATGGGCACTGGAGGCCTGCCAGGGGGCCCATGAGGCAGGGGGCGGGGCCCCCACCCTCGTGGCCAGGGTGTGGGCCCCCTCTAGTGGATTCTTTCGCCAATATTTTTATTAATTCCATAAATAACTTTCGTGAAGTTTCATGACTTTTGGAGCTGTGTAGAATAGGTCTCCAATATTTGCTCCTTTTCCAGCCCAGAATTCCAGCTGCCAGCATTCTCCCTCTTCATGTAAACCTTGTAAAATAAGAGAGAATAGGCATAATTATTGTGACATAATGTGTAATAACATCCCATAATGCAATAAATATCGATATAAAAGCATGATGCAAAGTGGACGTATCAGCTTCCAACTAGCAAAATTAGTACCATCAAAGTAAGGACCTCTACGGTGGTAACTTCCCTCGCTAGACGCCATACTCTCCTAGGTTGTGAAACCAAGGCTATGGTCACCATAAGCTATGGAAATCAAGGCAAATGGAGACCAAATCTCTGATACCACTTGTAGGATCGAAAGTATGTCTAGAGGGGGGTGATTAGACTACTTGACCAAATAAAAATCTAGCCTTTTCCCAATTTTAAGTCTTGGCAGATTTTAACAACTTAGCACAAGTCAAGTAATCAACCTACACATGCAATTCTAAGAGTATAGCAGCGGAAATGTAAAACAATTGCATATGAAGGTAAGGGAGGAGTTTAAGGGAGCAAACGCAATGTAGACACGGAGATTTTTGGCATGGTTCTGATAGGTGGTGCTATCATACATCCACGTTGATGGAGACTTCAACCCACGAAGGGTAACGGTTGCGCGAGTTCACGGAGGGCTCCACCCATGAAGGATCCATGAAGAAACAACATTGTCTATCCCACCATGGTCGTCGCCCACGAAGGACTTGCCTCACTACTGTAGATCTTCACGAAGTAGGCGATCTCCTTGCCCGTACAAACTCCTTGGTTCAACTCCACAATCTTGACGGAGGCTCCCAAGTGACACCTAACCAATCTAGGAGACACGACTCTCCAAAAGGTAATATACATTATGTTGATGATGAACTCCTTGCTCTTGTGCTTCAAATGATAGGCTCCCCAATACTCAACTCTCTCTCATAGGATTGGATTTGGTGGAAAGATGATTTGAGGAAAGCAACTTGGGGAAGGCTAGAGATCAAGATTTATGTGGTTGGAATGGAATATCTTGACCTCAGCACAAGTCTAGGTGGCTCTCTCCCAGAAAATGTGTGTTGGAAGTGTAGGCATGTTCTGATGGATCTCTCCACGAATGAAGAGTGGGTGGATGGGTATATATAGCCTCCACACAATATCTAACCATTACACACAATTTACCAAACTCGGTGGGACCGAATCAGAAAACTAGGTCAGACCGATTCAGTTCAAAATGTGAACGTTAGGATTTTTGGTGGGACCGACATGTCAACTTGGTGGGACCGATTTCATTAGGGTTAGGGCGTAATGTAATCTCGGTGAGATCGATTACACAAACTAGGTGGAACCAATTTTGGTAATAAGCAAACAAAGAGTTGGTCAGGCAAACTCGGTGGGACCGATTCGCTCATTTTGGCTGGACCGAAATGTTATGAAGGGGAAACAGAGAGTTTGCATTGCGAACTCGGTGGGACCGGTCGCTCATCTCGGTTGGACCGAAACATTACAAGGGGAAACAGAGAGTTTGTAATCCCATCTCGATGAGACCGAGATCCCTATCGGTGAGACCAAAGTGACTAGGATTTGTGGCAATGGCTATGTCAACAGAACTCGATGGCGCCGGATGGAAAGTTTTGGTAGGGCCGAGTTTGACTTTTTGTTTGGGACATATGTGGATATGAGAAAGTGGTTGAGGATTTTGGAGCATATCACTAAGCATTTTGAGCAAGAACCTCATTAAGAAACACCTCATCCCCTTCTAATAGTATTGGCGTTTCCTATGGACTCAATGTGATCTTGGATCACTAAAAGTAAAATGAAGAGTCTTGAGCTTGAGCCAACATGTGTCCTTAGCATTTTAAGGGGTCCACATTCCTAATCCATGCCATGCCAATCATTGAGCTTTCCTGAAATATTTATCTTGAGATAGCATTAGCTCAATGAGCTATATGTTGTTAGTAATTAGCAAAACCACCCAGGGATAGTTGCACTTTCAAAGATTCAAAAACGCATCGACACACAAAATCAAAAAAATCAACAAGAATAGAGGAGCGGATGAAGCTCACCCGCCCACACAATCTAATTCGCAGGAATTGAAAACTAACTCCTAAAAATTGACAAATTGTAGAGTAAACGGACCGATTGAAATGAATGCAATCAAAGAATTCCTACTAACAAAGAACACCCAAGCACAAAAAGTCGCATCCGATGCGAACACAAACAAACAGAGAAACCTCGTCTGCCAAATCGCTCGATTTGCAAAGATTCTAGTCGCTTTTTCCTGTAAATTACAAAGAATAAAGGTCAACTGAGATCCAGAAACAAATTAAATCATCCCGTAACACCCGATTCCACACAGAAAGCGCGGGCGGACCGCCAGAAAATGAAATAGTTCTCCCGTGAAGCATTGCAGTGCCCAACGTAAAGACAATGCAGTTCGCTTCTGTTGAGCGTGCAGTGCGGAAGTGTTATCAGAATAACTATTCTACTAATATTAGCAGAATAGACCGGCTATATATATATATATATATATATATATATATATATATATATATATATATATATATATATATATATATATATAGACACACTCACACACACACACACATCTGGGCTATTCTGTTTCGCGTAACGGAATATTATTCTGTTACCCTACTTGAACTGACGGTTTGAGGCGGTTGTACTGATGATTTTCACCTCGTCGAACCGATCGTCCTTTCTAACTAGAAAAATTGTAAATTTTTTCATCAGAATGGGGTGTGTAATATATCGTTGAAAAGCTCTTGACATCGACATTATAAATATATAAGAATTTTTTGCAAAATCATCACGGTTTAAGAGCAGTTTAAAAAAAATTAACCGAAAACACGGATCGTATTTTGGACTTAAAAAAACTTATTTTGGACGTCATGTTGAACTTATTACTTATTTAATCATGAATTTCTCGTGTTTCCTTTTTAACTTGCTTTTTTCCTTAAGCTATACTCCTACAACATTTTATTTCTCGAACTTACTGTCGAGTAAGGACTGATGCTATGTTTTTATTCAAACTCGTATCAAATTTCTCTATACACATATTGAACTTTGTACGTATTTCTTTATGCATTGAGATATAATACATGTTGAACTCCTCCCACCTTGTTGTGTGCCCACATGCCCGACCTGTCAAGCTGAAAGTCCGAAGCAGGCCTTGGAGAGGCAGCAGTTCATTTTGGAAGAGATTAAGACACTTGAGGCAGCTGGATTGGTCAGAGGAGTACACCATCCCACGTGGTTGCCAAATCCAGTGGTAGTCCGGAAGGATAACGAGAAGTGGAGGCTTTGCATAGATTTCATAGATCTCAACAAGGCTTGCCGAAGGACCCGTTTCCCTTGCCGCGTATTGATCAGATTGTGGACTCCACTTCGGTTTGTGATTTGCTCTCCTTTCTAGATGCGTATTCTAGATATCACCAAATCTTCATGTCCAAGGAAGATGAAGAGAAGACCTCATTCATCACTCCATGTGGTACGTACTGTTTTGTCCGCATGCCATTCGAATTAAAGAGTGTCGGGTCCACTTTTGCAAGGGCAGTCCAGATTGGTTTTGAGCCACAACTACACAGAAACATAGAAGCCTATATGGATGATATTGTGGTCAAGACCAAGGATAGGGCCACCCTTATTCAAGATTTGGAGGAGACATTTGCTAATCTGCCCAAGATCAATTTGAAGATCAACCCAGAGAAGTGTGTATTAGGTGTTCCCTCCGGCAAGTTGCTTGGGCTATTGGTTTCCCATCGCAGGATCGAAGCCAACCCCGACAAGATCAAGGCTATCAAGCAGATCCAAGCACCAAGGATAGTTAAGGATGTAAGGCGTCTAACAGGATGCATTGCCACGCTAAGCAGATTCATCTCCAAGTCCGCCGAGCGCGCCCTGCTGTTCTCCAAAATTTTGAAGAAGGCAGGTGTCACGCCCAATATGCGACCCTATCCAAAAGGAACTCGAAGGTCCCACCAAGGATAGACCCGCATATTGAAACGCTTTTGCAAGGTGGATATCATTACATCAACATTACATAATAGGTAGGGATACATACACGAGGCATACAATGCCACACGAATACAACATCACAATACATAAGAGCAACATCCGACTACAGATGAAACACAAACAGAAGCTCAAATGACATCCACCCTGCTGCCCAGGCTGCCGACCTGGAACCTATCTCCTGATCGAAGAAGAAGCAGAAGAAAAACTCAACGCAAGCAAGCATCGCTCTCGCGTCATGATCATCGCATAACTTGTACCTGCAATTGTTGTTGTAGTAATCTGTGAGCCACGAGGACTCAGCAATCCCATTACCATGGGTATCAAGACTAGCAAAGCTTAATGGGAAAGGAAGGGGTAAAGTGGTGAGGTTGCAGCAGCGACTAAGCATATATGGTGGCTAACCAACGCAAATAAGAGCGAGAAGAGAGCAAGTGGAACGGTCGTGAAGCTAGCAATGATCAAGAGGTGATCCTGAACACCTACTTACGTCAAACATAACACAGAAACTGTGTTCACTTCCCAGACTCCGCTGAGAAGAGACCATCACGGCTACACACTCGGTTGATGCATTTTAATTCGGATCAGGTGTCAAGTTATCTACAACCGGACATTAACAAATTCCCATCTACCACATAACCGCGGGCACGGCTCTCGAAAGTTTATACCCTGCAGGGGTGTCCCAACTTAGCCCATGATAAGCTCTCGCAATCAACGAAGGATGTTCCTTCTCCCAGGAAGACCCGATCAGTCTCGGAATCCCGGTTTACAAGACATTTCGACAATGGTAAAACAAGACCAGCAAGACCGCCCGCTGTGCCGACAAATCCCGATAGGAGCTGCACATATCTCGTTCTCAGGGCACACCGGATGAGCAAGACGTCCGGTTGGCATAGACCCTGGTTGCCCAGGGGGCGCCGGACATCGCTCGGTTTGGACCAACACTTAGACAAGCATTGGCCCGGAGGGGCTAAAATAAAGATGACCCTTGGGTTAATTACTCCCAAGGGAAAGGTAGGTGGTGGTGAGGCAAATGGTAAAACCAAGGTTGGGCCTTGCTGGAGGAGTTTTATTCAAAGCGAACTGTCAAGGGGGTCCCATAAATCACCCGACCGCGTAAGGAACGCAAAATCCGGGAACATAACACCGGTATGACGGAAACTAGGGCGGCAAGAGTGGAACAAAACACCAGGCATAAGGCCGAGCCTTCCACCCTTTACCAAATATATAGATGCATTAATAATATAAGAGATATTGTGATATCCCAACATAACCCTGTCCACCATGGAGCAATCTTCAACTTCACCTGCAACTAGCAACGCTATAAGAGGGGCTGAGCAAAGTGGTAACATAGCCAAGCAATGGTTTGCTAGGAAGGGTGACAAAGGTTAGAGGTTCATGGCAATTTGGGAGGCTTGAAGAGCAAATGATAGGTAGCGCAGCAAAGCGATAGAACGAAGCAACTAGCATAGCAATGATAGTAGTGAGATCCATGGTAGCGGTCATCTTGCCTAAAATCCCGGAAGGAAGAAGAACGAGTCCATGAAGAAGATGAAGCCACGAAGACAAACCAAGCGTAGACGAACGAATCCTCACGATCGCAACGAAACGGGAACTATCGAGAAGAAGCACACAACATGGTGAACACACCACACATGAACAAGACATGATGCACAACAAGCATGATGCATGACAAAGCTACATGAAGCTACTCATGGCAAGAGACGATGCAAACAAGAGCAACACATCAAAGCAAGTTTAAATGAGGCCGGGAACAACATATAACAATTCCGGTAAGTCCTCATATGCATATTTAGAAATTGGTCCAGAACTGAATAAACCTTAAGTTCAAGTTGTTAAACAGCAAGTTAAAGAGCACCAAGAGGATCTACACGAAATTCTAGTCAAGTTACATATAAAGTTCATTAGATTTGGAGCTACGGCCTAGAAGATATGAGCAAAACAAGTTAAACATGGCATTGATGCAAAATGCATACAAACATCAAGCAAACACCTCAAAGCAAGGATGCAACATGATAATATGAAACTACATGCAAAATCAAGCAAGTTTCATATAGAGCACTCTCAAAACGGAGCAACGGTTCAACACATGCACTCTATACAAGTCATAGCAACAGTTTGTCCATAACAGCAACTAGGAATCTTGCAAGCATCAAAACAACATGCTACAGCACCTCAACATAAGAACAAAAGGCATGGGCATGAAGTACAGGTAAAGCATGACAAAACATGAACACTGAGCTATCTCCAGAAAACACTAGAACATGCTCAAAAGAACATGGGAAGATTGCAAATAATAACAGTTTCAGACTTATCAGGAAATAACATCAGGTTGCAATGTTTAGAGCTATCAAACAACATGTTACAGGAACTTATCATGGCAAACAAAGTCATGGCATGATACTACTAAATGCATAGAACAAAAGTCCCTTACTGACCATGAGCCAAAAGGGCACAGAAAATATGATGGCACCCATGTAAACATGGCAAAAGATATGACAGATTCATACATGGCAGGAACAACAATAAGTAGGCATGTTGGTGAGCTTGAACCACTCACCACAGAGCAATATATAGCATGGCAAGGCAACCAACAGTAATAAGACATGTTTATGAAGCTAAGAATAGCAATAGCAAGTTCATAGGGTGCATGGATCACTAGAAAAGCACATGGCCAAAACTGAACTTCATGTTAACAGGCTGACAGCAACATTATTTAGCAAGTTTGGAGCACGATAACAGCAAGCTACAGTAGGCTATAATTGCAACCAAGGGCATGAATGGATAGAGCAAGAAATGTATAACAAAACATCCTTAGTGAACATCTCCAGAATAATGCACGAAATGACTTGTAGCAGCAGGTTAACATAGCAATAAAATATAACAGAATCTGTGAGGAAAACAGCAACAGCAAGTACCCTACTTAGCAAGCTCGATGCACTCACTACACAAGTCACAAAAATACATGGATGGCACCACTGGAAAGATGGCATGGCATAGATCAAAATACATGTAGACATCAACCTCATAGGATGCACACATCAAACATGGAAAAAATGACAAATGAGCATGTTATAACAGTTCCAGCAGATTAACATCAACATGCACTTTTCCAACAGCATTTAGGGCATCAAGCTGAGCTCAAATGAAAATGATGCAATGGGATGAAATGAAGTACTCGTTGAGGCGAACAATTTGACATATTACAAGCACAAAACGGAGCTACAGATGTAGAGTTATGATGCGATGAACATGTCATGATAATGTCAAAAATATCTCGGGACAGTGGAATTTTCGGAGGGGGAAAGTCAACCTCGTCGGAAACTTCGCCGGAGAACGGCCGGAGAGGAGGGAGACGGTGGCCGGAGCTGCGGGAGAGGTCGGGGAGGACGGGCCCCGCCGGATCTGGCCGGATCCGGCGCGGGACGGCGGCGGAGGAGGCCAGACGCGGGGGCGGCGGAGCTCCTGCGTGGAGCTCCCGGGTGGCGCGGGCAGATCCAGAGGCTCGGGCGCGCGGCGCGCCGGCCGGCGGCGACGGAGGGGCCGAGGCCCGCGGCGGCGGAGGCGAGGGACGTGGCCGGGCGGCCGACGGAGCGATGGTGGCCGGAG
>NC_057807.1:244185007-244191867 GCF_018294505.1 Triticum aestivum
CGGGCGGGCGGCGGCGCACGGGGTCCGACCCGGGCCCCAGATGGGCTCGGGCAGGCTCCGCGAGGGCCTGGCGGGTTGCCGCGACGGGGAAGCCAGGGAGGCGACAAGTGGCGGCGCGCGATTCGACGGGGCGAGCGGGCGGACGCGTCCGGCGGCGGCGAGGGAAAATCTTAGGGTTTGTACCCGAAAATGGAGGGGGAGGGGCGTTTATATAGGTAGGGGGAGCTAGGAGAGTCCAAATGAGGAGCGGTTTTCACCCACACGATCATGATCGAACGACCGAGCAGCATGGAGGGGAGTTTGTTGGGTTTTGGGCCACTTTGGAAGGGGTGTTGGGCTGCAACAAAAGAGGCTTCTGTGGTTAGCCGGTTAACCGTTGGAGTACCAAACGACCTCCAAATGGCACGAAACTTGACAGGCGGTCTACCGGTGCTATACCAAGGCCGCTTGGCAAACCTCGGGCCATTCCGAGAAAGTTTAACACCCACTCACAACAAGAGACAAAAGGGGACGCCAGAGGACATAGGAGTGCCGGATTGCAAAACGGACAACGGGGAAAATGCTCAGATGCATGAGACGAACACGTATGCAAAATGAAATGCATATGATGACATGATATGAAATGCATATGATGACATGGCAAAGTGCAACACGCAAGCAAATGACATGGCAACGATGGCGAACAACTGGAAGACACCTGGCGCGTCGGATCCGGGGCGTTACAACACTCCTCCACTAACAAGAGATCTCGTCCCGAGATCTTAGGACCGAGACGGAAGTGAAAAGGGATGAGGTGAAACAAGAACTCATGAAAAGAAGCAAAGAATCGAGAGCACTCGAGAAGAAGAGAGGAATGACGAGAATGACGAGAATCGAAAGCTCACGGAATCAGATATACTAAGAAACCACTCCGGTTAGAACGAGATAAGAAACGAATAAGGCTTCAAGGATTTATGCAGCCCTCTGGCTGAAGATGGAAGGAATAGAACACGAGCTTGAGAGGATGGAATTATACTTGAAGGAGACATGACACAAAACCTCCGGAAAGAATTGAAAGAGTTGAATGAAAAGAACGGAGAATAAAATGACAACTTGTTCCACGAATTAAATTGGAAGCAACCTTAGAAGAAAGGATTGAACAGAGTTGTTGAGAAAATCAACAACGAAAAGAATAAGCTTGTTGTGGACTTATGGATAACATCTCAAAATTATGAGGTGAACACCGACCACAAGCGGAAAATGATTGGATAGCTGAGAAGAACGAAGAAATGCAAAACTCCACTTCAAAAGAATACGGAGAATTAATTGCACTTCGAGATGCAAGAAAGAAAGATTCTTGATCTCCTCCAAAAGAACCTTGATGAAAACTTGAAGAATGAATTAAATCATGAAGAACCACCGTGAAGAACTCCGGTAACAAAAGGATAATGAGATAGAATGAAGGATGAAAGAATAAGATGAGCCTTGCGATGATTTAGATGGAGGTTCCGACGAAATGGCCGAGGAAAATTTGAACTCCGGAAAAGAAAAGATGAAAACACTTGGAACTAGAATTTATTCATGAAGAACAAACTCCGAAGGAAGGGGTTAATCGCTTTGAGGAAAATTAGAATAAGATTTATTGTATGCTTATCCTTCATCAAATTAAATTGATGACAAGAAATGGATTTAGCATACTACTTATTCTTCTTGAAAAGGATTAAGGGAAATATGGCGCAAAACTTGAGAAAGTCTTCATGAACCACCGGTAGGATTGAAAAGAACGAATGGATTAATATGATGAACAAGGAAAAGAATCTTGAACGAACCACCATGAGAATTTGGAAATGACTGATGAAAGAGAATGAATCACCGGGAAGAATTAGAAGAACCAATAAGCAAGAGGGGATTTAGATGCAAAAGAACAAAGAGATAACAAGCTGATTAAAGACCACTTGAACGGAGCGCCGGGATAAATAGAGAACGATAACTAGAATGATGGCCTCCGGTGAAAGAAACGGGAAAAACAACTTCTGACATACTCCGGATGGGTAAGAAAGAATATCTGGCAAATGGAATAATTCAAGAGGATAACAAGAAGCTAGAACCACAAAACTTCGAGAGAACGGGAAAGATTCAGAGGAAAAGCTCTTCTTCGGTCTTCAAATGACGACGAGAAACACCACCGAAATTACTGAGATACTTTGGTAGAATGAAAAGCATAGAGGTTGAGCCAAAAATGAAAAGAATTTGAAAGCGATCTTGGAGAAGGCATGTGACTAATGGAATCCGTTCTTACATCACACTTTGGAAAGAATTGAGAATAGCTCCGGGGGAATTAGAAGAGTCAGGTAAGATCCTGGGAAAAGACATGTGGGTTAGGGCCCACTAAAAGAAAAACATCGTTGGAAAGGATTGTTGAAGAGATAGATGATGCACCGGAACAATTGAAATATTTGAATGAGGTGACCACCTCGAATTAATTCGAACACAGACGAATCTCCTGAGATGTCTTGAACACTCCGGAAGGATAAACTGGCGAGAGGCGAATGAGCAGGGAAAACACTTGATCCTAAAAAAAGAATGTGATCACCCGAAAAAAAACTTGAATTGAGTCCACCGGAAAAGAAAGGAATGAAGAATGACGAACAAGACGAGAATTCACTGGTTGAAATAATTTACGAAAGACTAAAGAGGTTCCGTACAAATGAAAATTGATGCTCGAGAGAGACTCAGGCTCCGGGAATAAGAGGGTGGGACGGTGGGAAAACAAAGGCAACATAGAAGGGGGAACCGACGAATATCTTGAAGAGAAAACACCAGTTGAAAACAAAGACTTCGCACGAGTAGGAAGGATACTCGATTATGGACTCCGGTTCCAAGGAGAAAAAAGGGGAGGGCGGGTGGGAAAATAAAACAACTGAGGATAGAACTCAAAGATGAAGAGGCTCAAGTCAACTTGACGAGAAATGCACCGGATGAAAAGAGCTGAGAACCAACGATCAGAAAACCAACTGCGTGATCCTAAAGAAAAAAAATTGAAGGGGAAGAGGGGTAGTTCAAAACACCTACGTCAAGATTCCTCACCAGAGCGACGAAGGGGCTGAGGAGTAAAAAGAATTCTACTCTCCGATATATATAATCCTAAGACTCAAAATTGTTTTTTTCTAGACTCAACAACGGCCAACAATCAAGGGGGCTCCTATGGTCGGTCGAGGCTCTGATACCAACTTGTCACGCCCAATATGCGACCCTATCCAAAAGGAACTCGAAGGTCCCACCAAGGATAGACCCGCATATTGAAACGCATTTGCAAGGTGGATATCATTACATCAACATTACATAATAGGTAGGGATACATACACGAGGCATACAATGCCACACGAATACAACATCACAATACATAAGAGCAACATCCGACTACGGATGAAACACAAACAGAAGCTCAAACGACATCCACCCTGCTAGCCCAGGCTGCCGACCTGGAACCTATCCCCTAATCAAAGAAGAAGCAGAAGAAAAACTCAACGCAAGCAAGCATCGCTCTCGCGTCATGATCATCGCATAACATGTGCATGCAACTGTTGTTGTAGTAATCTGTGAGCCACGAGGACTCAGCAATCCCATTACCATGGGTATCAAGACTAGCAAAGCTTAATGGGAAAGGAAGGGGTAAAGTGGTGAGGTTGCAGCAGCGACTAAGCATATATGGTGGCTAACCAACACAAATAAGAGCGAGAAGAGAGCAAGTGGAACGGTCGTGAAGCTAGCAATGATCAAGAGGTAATCCTGAACACCTACTTACGTCAAACATAACACAGAAACCGTGTTCACTTCCTGGACTCCGCCGAGAAGAGACCATCACGGCTACACACTCGGTTGATGCATTTTAATTCGGATCAGGTGTCAAGTTATCTACAACCGGACATTAACAAATTCCCATCTGCCACATAACTGCGGGCACGGCTCTCGAAAGTTTATACCCTGTAGGGGTGTCCCAACTTAGCCCATGATAAGCTCTCGCGATCAACGAAGGATGTTCCTTCTCCCAGGAAGACCCGATCAGTCTCGAAATCCCAGTTTACAAGACATTTCGACAATGGTAAAACAAGACCAGCAAGACCGCCTGCTGTGCCGACAAATCCCGATAGGAGCTGCACATATCTTGTTCTCAGGGCACACCGGATGAGCAAGACATCGGGTTGGCATAGACCCTGGTTGCCCAGGGGGCGCCGGACATCGCTCGGTTTGGACCAACACTTAGACAAGCATTGGCCCGGGGGGGGCTAAAATAAAGATGACCCTTGGGTTAATTACCCCCAAGGGAAAGGTAGGTGGTGGTGAGGCAAATGGTAAAACCAAGGTTGGGCCTTGCTGGAGGAGTTTTATTCAAAGCAAACTGTCAAGGGGGTCCCATAAATCACCCGACCGTGTAAGGAACGCAAAATCCAGGAACATAACACCGGTATGACGGAAACTAGGGCGGCAAGAGTGGAACAAAACACCAGGCATAAGGCTGAGCCTTCCACCCTTTATCAAATATATAGATGCATTAATAATATAAGAGATATTGTGATATCCCAACATAACCTTGTCCACCATGGAGCAATCTTCAACTTCACCTACAACTAGCAACGCTATAAGAGGGGCTGAGCAAAGCGGTAACATAGCCAAGCAATGGTTTGCTAGGAAGGGTGACAAAGGTTAGAGGTTCATGGCAATTTCGGAGGCTTGAAGAGCAAATGATAGGTAGCGCAGCAAAGCGATAGAACGAAGCAACTAGCATAGCAATGATAGTAGTGAGATCCAGGGTAGCGGTCATCTTGCCTGAAATCGCGCAAGGAAGAAGAACGAGTCCATGAAGAAGATGAAGCCACGAAGATGAACCAAGCATAGACGTACGAATCCTCACGATCGCAACAAAATGGGAACTATCGAGAAGAAGCACACAACATGGTGAACACACCACACATGAACAAGACATGATGCACAACAAGCATGATGCGTGACAAAGCTACATGAAGCTACTCATGGCAAGAGACGATGCAAACAAGAGAAACACATCAAAGCAAGTTTAAATGAGGCCGGGAACAACATATAACAATTCCGGTAAATCCTCATATGCATATTTAGAAATTGGTCCAGAACTGAATAAACCTTAAGTTCAAGTTGTTAAACAGCAAGTTAAAGAGCACCAAGAGGATCTACACGAAATTCTAGTCAAGTTACATATAAAGTTCATTAGATTTGGAGCTACGGCCTAGAAGATATGAGCAAAACAAGTTAAACATGGCATTGATGCAAAATGCATACAAACATCAAGCAAACACCTCAAAGCAAGGATGCAACATGATAATATGAAACTACATGCAAAATCAAGCAAGTTTCATATAGAGCACTCTCAAAACGGAGCAACGGTTCAACACATGCACTCTATACAAGTCATAGCAACAGTCTGTCCATAACAGCAACTAGGAATCTGGCAAGCATCAAAACAACATGCTACAGCACCTCAACATAAGAACAAAAGGCATGGGCATGAAGTACAGGTAAAGCATGACAAAACATGAACACTGAGCTATCTCCAGAAAACACTAGAACATGCTCAAAAGAACATGGGAAGATTGCAAATAATAACAGTTTCAGACTTATCAGGAAATAACATCAGGTTGCAATGTTTAGAGCTATCAAACAATATGTTACAGGAACTTATCATGGCAAACAAAGGCATGGCATGATACTACTAAATGCATAGAACAAAAGTACCTTACTCACCATGAGCCAAAAGGGCACAGAAAATATGATGGCACCCATGTAAACATGGCAAAAGATATGACACATTCATACATGGCAGAAACAACAATAAGTAGGCATGTTGGTGAGCTTGAACCACTCACCACAGAGTAATACATGGCATGGCAAGGCAACCAACAGTAAGAAGACATGTTTATGAAGCTAAGAATGGCAATAGCAAGTTCATAGGGTGCATGGATCACTAGAAAAGCACATGGCCAAAACTGAACTTCATGTTAACAGGCTGACAGCAACATTATTTAGCAAGTTTGGAGCAAGATAATAGTAAGCTACAGTGGGCTATAATTGCAGCCAAGGGCATGAATGGATAGGGCAAGACATGTATAACAAAACATCCTTAGTGAACATCTCCAGAATAATGCACGAAATGACTTGTAGCAGCAGGTTAACATAGCAACAAAATATAACAGAATCTGTCAGGAAAACAGCAACAGCAAGTACCCTACTTAGCAAGCTCGATGCACTCACTACACAAGTCACAAAAATACATGGATGGCACCACTGGAAAGATGGCATGGCATGGATCAAAATACATGTAGACATCAACCTCATAGGATGCAGACATCAAACATGGAAAAAATGACAAATGAGCATGTTATAACAGTTCCAGCAGATTAACATCAACATGCACTCTTCCAATAGCATTTAGGGCATCAAGATGAGCTCAAATGAAAATGATGCAATGGAATGAAATGAAGTACTCGTTGAGTCGAACAATTTGACATATTACACGCACAAAACGGAGCTACAAATGAAGAGTTATGATGCGATGAACATTGCATGATAATGTCAAAATATCTCGGGACTTGGTGGAATTTTCGGAGGGGGAAAGTCAACCTCGTCGGAAACTTCGCCGGAGAACGGCCGGAGAGGAGGGAGACGACGGCCGGAGCTGCGGGAGAGGTCGGGGAGGACGGGCCCCGCCGGATCTGGCCAGATCCAGCGCGGGACGGCGGCGAAGGAGGCCGGACGCGGGGGCGGCGAAGCTCCTGCGTGGAGCTCCCGGGCGGCGCGGGCAGATCCAGAGGCTTGGGCGCGCGGCGCGCCGGCCCGCGGCGACGGAGGAG
>NC_057807.1:244192183-244232544 GCF_018294505.1 Triticum aestivum
GACCCGGGCCACATATGGGCTCGGGCGGGCTCCGCGAGGGCCTGGCGGGCTGCAGCGGCGGGGAAGCCAGGGAGGCGACAAGTGGCGGCGCGCGATTCGACGGGGCGAGCGGGGCAGACGTGTCCGGCGCCGGGCGGACGTGTCCAAATGGAGGGTGAGGAGCGTTTATATAGGTAGGGGAGCTAGGAGAGTCCAAATGAGGAGCTTCTGCGGTTACCCGGTTAACCGTTGGAGTACCAAACGACCTCCAAATGGCAAGAAACTTGACAGGCGGTCTACCGGTGCTATACCAAGGCCGCTTGGCAAACCTCGGGCCATTCCGAGAAAGTTTAACACCCACTCACAACAAGAGACAAAAGGGGACGTCGGAGGACATAGGAGTGTCGGATTGCAAAACGGACAACGGGAAAATGCTCGGATGCATGAGATGAACACATATGCAAAATGAAATGCATATGATGGCATGATATGAAATGCATATGATGACATGGCAAAGTGCAACACGCAAGCAAATGACATGGCAACAACGGCGAACAACTGGAAGACACCTGGCGCATCGGATCCGGGGCGTTACAGCAGGGCCCATGAAGTGGACACCAGAAGCAGATGCAGTTGTGCAAGAGTTGAAGGCCTACCTGTCATCCATGCCTATCTTAGTTGCACCCAAACCCCAGGAGCCGTTGTTAATGTACTGTGACGCCCCCGATTCGATCGTACACTAATCATACACGCAAATGTGTACGATCAAGATCAGGAACTCACGGAAAGATATCACAACACAACTCTAGACACAAATCAAAATAAAACAAGCTTTATATTACAAGACAGGGGCCTCGAGGGCTCGAATACAAAGCTCGAAACACAAGAGTCAGCGGAAGCAACAATATCTGAGTACAGACATAAGTTAAACAAGACTGCCTTAAGAAGGCTAGAACAAAAGCAACACGATCGAAGAGGCAAGGCCTCCTGCCTAGGACCTCCTAACTACTCCTGGTCGACGGCAATCTTCACGAAGCAGTATCCGTCGGCGATGACATCTAGCTCCAGGGGTCCACCATCTGGTTGCATCAACCGGAAAGAAGAAAGAAGGGGGAAAAGGGGTAGAAAAGCAACCGTGAGTACTCATCAAAGTACTTGCAAGCATCAGATCTATACTATGTATGCATTGGTATCAAATGGAAGGATTGTATCTGTGGACTGAACTGCAGAATACTAGAATAGAGGGGGACGGCCTAGCCTATCGAAGACTAGCATCTTCAAGCAGCTCCAAGCATCTTGCCGCATGTAGAAGAGTAAAGAGTAGCATTTTAATATTTAACAAGCATGTTGTAACATTAATGCCCAGAGATCCTTCCTCGACTCCCTGCGAGAAAGCAATCCCGGAGCCACATATCTCAAGTATCCATTTGTAGTTGTATAAGATCAGGATATAAGTCTGAACGTCCGTTACCGTGGACACTGCTATTAATAGATAATCTTCCCTGCAGGGCTGCACCACGTTTTCCAACACGCTTGATTACTCTGGCCAGACACACTTTTCTGGGTCAATGCCCGGCCTCGGAAAATCAACACGTCGTAGCCCTACCTAGGCTCAACAGAGAGGGGCCCGTCGGTCTACAACCTAAGCACTCCGGGGTCTGGGCCCATTGCCCGTTGCACTCCGGGTCGTTGCGCGCAGGGCAGGTCCAGGCTCCACCTCTACATGGATGGTGCCAGCCCAGCTGTGCCGCACTGCTGAACTGGACATCTGAAAAAGCTTCGGCTGATACCACGACGCTGAGGCCCATAACTATTCTCGCATGGTGGTTGGTGCATAAAGGCCAAAGGCCAACTCAGAACAAATACCCAAACCATAGTGTATTATTAGCTTGCGGAGACGAGCAGAGACTCACGATCGAAAGTGACCCCGTCGCCCCGTCTCGTGGACTTACAACAAGGGCCCAGAATGCCCGGCCGTGCTACGTCTTTATCTTGTGGGTGCTCTCCGGGCCCGCCCGACTTTCACCAAGGTCTCAAGTAAAGATAATGTAACCGTGTGTCCAAACATCAAGGGGAAAACCCAAGGAATCACCCACGGAGGATTCCACTCGATGTAATCATCAAGGTGAACGTAAGAGGATCCACCCTTGAGGTTCACACTTGAGGTGTTGCACGACAGAGCCGTATCGGGAATGGTGAACGAGGAACCACCCTTGTTGACCACGACCGAATAGCTACACTACAGAATTATCATCAAGAGTGTGTTATGAGGGATCACCCTCGGCACTCGATAGTAGCCCTGCAGAGTCGAGCAACTAAAGGGGCGTGATGTGATGTGAGGTGTCGGGCTCTAGTCGTCGATCACGTTGATCGAGTCATCGAAGATGAAGCAGGGGCAACAAGGACAAGTGGGGCTCACTGACGGATCACTAACCAACCTATACTAAACAGTTTAGGATAAGCAGGTAGGTAACAATAGCAGGTACAAAAGCAGGCTATGCATCAGAATAGGACCAAACAATAACAGTAGCAAAATCTAATGCAAGCATGAGAGTATAGAATGGGCGATATCGAGATGATCAAAGCGGGGGCTTGCCTGGTTGCTCAGGCGAAAAGGAGGGGTCGTCGGTGACGTAGTCGATCACATGGGCATCGACAGCGGTCTTGCGGTCTACCAGAGAGAAGGGGGAAGAAACATTAAATACAGAGCAAACAGATACATGACAAGCAAAGTAGCGCTAGGGATGTTCTAACGCGGTGCTACACAATACCGGTGAAGGGGGATAACATCCAGGAAAGTTTCCCCGAAGTTAGGCATTTCGGACGGACGAAACAGAGGGGAAAGGTTGCTTGTTTGCTATGCTAGGGATGAGTGACAGACCAACTGAGGGTGTATCCGGATTCGTCTCGTCGTTCTGAGTAACTTTCATGTAAAAAAACTTTTTCATTCGAGTTACGGATTATTTTATATGATTTTTCAAAGATTTAGACAATATTCTAAAGTTCCTGGATTTAATTAATACATCGAATTAAATAGAAAAATGGCTATGGGCACTCAAAAGTGTACCCAGCCAGAGTGTGCATGAGGCTGACAATGGGGTCCAGTTGACTGCCCAGTCAGCAGTCAAATGGTGACTTTGACTGGTCAAACGAGGAGGGTGTGGCCCACATGTGTCTTGGGCGCAATTTAATTAGTCTAAACTAAGTTAAACTAGTGGGGCCACATGCCATATGTACACAGACTACTAATTAACTACTACTAACCTAAACTAGCACTAACAGGGTCGGCCACACGCTCAACTCACACGCTGCGCACACACAGCACACAGGTGCACACAGCTTGCAACACACAATGCTAGGGGTTAATTCTGCTATATGTTAACAGAAGATAGCATTTTGTGATTTTCATAGCATTTAATCCATGCATCAAATGAATTTGGTCCAGTGGAGTAAAATGAAGTTTTTCGAGTGTACATTTTGCCACATAATTTTTATCCACATTAAAGTTTGTTTTGATGTTGTTTTGCTACAGTACAGAGGGGTAGCAAGTGTAGTAGTAGCAAAGCTAGCTACTGCTACAGTAGCATTCAACAGCAGCAGTAGATTCAGCAGAGCAGCAGCGGGCAGCGGCGTGGCGCGAGACGACACGGGGCCATGCTAGGCTTCGGCGCAGCCAGGTTGGGGCAGACTGTAGTGGCGAGGCGGCGGCCAGCAACGGCTGGAGACGACCGAAAGCGGCAGCAGCCGCGGCAACAGGCGGTTATGGGCATGCGTGCAGGGAGAAGAGAGCGGCACGGGATGGCCGCATCGGGCGGTGCTCCAGGTCAAAGCAGAGAACGGGGTGGAGAGGGGATCGAGGCCAGCGGAATTCCGAGGGGGCTAGGGTTTTGGAGAGGGAGAGAGAGGCATCGAGGGAGGGCTCTTATCCAGCTCCTCGACCGCAGGATGGGCGGCAGCGCTACATCCGCGTGCTGGACGGTGCATGGGCGTCCACGGGAACGAGGTGAACAGGGGGTAGGAGGAGGCGCGATTGGGCTGGGCCGGCCGGCTGACTAGCTGGGCCGGTTGGCCCAGTGTAGGGGGGTTGTTTCTTTTCCCTTTTACATTTATATAAATAATTCTTTTCTTCTTTTATTTAATTTAGAGCTTCTAAAGATTCTATAAAATTTTGGTTTCTCCACCAATATTACCAAATGATTATTTGTAACAATTTGAGCATTTTAGATTGCATGTTTGACAAAATTTGAATTTTGGACTTTAGTTTGATCTTGTATCTGGATTGCGATTTGGGTCAACGGAGGATTAGCAACAGTAAGAGTGGTGACATGGCACCATTACTTGGGGTTACTGTATCTTAATTATCCGGGCGTCACAATTCTCCTGCACTACAAGAAATCTCGTCCCGAGATTTAGGAGGTAGAAGGAAACAAAAGCAGGGTATTTATCATGAAGACGATCTTCGCATTCCCAAGTGGGTTCATCTTCAAAAGGATTTGACCACTGAACTTTGGTAATTTGATAGCCCTCAGACGGGTGCGATGTTCGCTTGAATGAGAACGCGGATCGGATGATCTCTGTAAGTGAGATCATCTTGCAGGGGTTGAGCTTTATAAGCCAAGTGGTTGTTACAATAAGATTTGTGACTCAGGGCATCGACCAAGATTAGCCTCGCCAGGGGTATAAGAAAATAACGTAGTGATAGTCTAAGATTGTTTCCATACATTGCTGTTGACGGAGATCGAGATCTAGCTGAGTAAATAGGTACTTCAGACTTTAATGATCGGATGAAGATCTTGCAATGAGTACTAGGAAAGAAAAGTCGCCACAACTTTATTGCAAATTTAACTGTAGCAAGTTTAAGGTCATGGATTTGGTAGTTCTTTTGAAAAGACATCCTGGAATTCACAAATGATTGGAGCATTTTCATTTCTCACAAGAGGAGAAGCATTTACGCGTTCAAAGAATAAATCTGTGCTTCGGCATTTCAAACAAGATGAGCATGGTAGCATACTATCTCACTCGAAGGATGCTATAGATGGACGGTTTTAGCGGCGCAAATGATAGCAACGGTGTGTGTTTACCACCATTCAATTTCTACGGGGACGTTGCGACTAACCATGGTGGTTTGACATTGGCCCGCGGAATGCAGCTTGGGATTCCGCCAAGTGATGACGGTTCCAACAGGTACGAAACGCAGGTGGCCGCCCCACCATTGAGAAGCGGGACCTCTTGGGTAGTAAGTCGCGAAGGCGACATAGTTGGCCCAGGGATACCTCAGCAAACTCCAACTTGAAAGTGATGTCACGGAGTCAATCACCAGCATCAAGGGGCTTAGTTGAGCTACGGTAGATGTCAGGCTTGAGGCGTGCAAAGTATTGCAGTGTCACTAGGGCTGGTTGCTGATTAATATTGGGATGCGGAAATTGAGCCACGACTTGTACCATGGACAGGCGATTCAACATCAAACTGTTGTATCATTCCGGACATGTATTCGGGAGGTGGTGGATTGTCGCCACCACAACCACAGCCTGTGGGTCAAACCATCCTGCTTAAAAGCAACAGGCAGTATTTTTAGCAAGGAGTGGAGCAGGTGTAAGGAGTCATTCATGATGTAACTTGGACAATGAGCAAAGGCGAAGTATGTACAAAGCAGTAGTCATTAAAGACATACAGATACATATACAGAGCCAATTACATGTTGTTAGTAAGAGTTCGGACAAGCGGATCATCCTAGACATACTAGGCGGCACGCATGCACGCGATGGAAGGATACAACAAAGAGACATAGCAAAGGCTACATCATCGTCGGAGAAAACAACTAGAGCGAAGAATCTGCAGGGGACGACGCAGGGTGCCCTTGACAAAAGGATCCTGTGGCCCGTGAACAATGTGAAGCAGATCCTGGCTCCCAATTCAAGAAAGGCGTAATACAAATCTCCGGATGGATGTGATCACGAGAGCCTAGGATAGAGTTAGCAAAATCATTTAACCCGAATAGAAGAGAGATCAGAGTCCTAGAGTATAGACGTGGAATAAAAGATCCTAATACCACCCAATGGCGACGTGGGCTCGTAAGCCACACAACCAGGTTAGTAAAACCATTTTTCAAAGTCTAGACTCAAGTTCGGCCAAGGAGTTGAAAAGGGGGATCCTACTGGCAGTCAGCTCTGATACCAACTTGTGACGCCCCCGATTCGACCGTACATTAATCATACACACAAATGTGTACGATCAAGATCAGGGACTCACGGGAAGATATCACAACACAACTCTACACAAATCAAAATAAAACAAGCTTTATATTACAAGCAAGGGGCCTCGAGGGCTCGAATACATAGCTCGAAACACAAGAGTCAGCGGAAGCAACAATATCTGAGTACAGACATAAGTTAAACAAGACTGCCTTAAGAAGGCTAGCACAAAATCAACATGATCAAAGAGGCAAGGCCTCCTGCCTGGGACCTCCTAACTACTCCTGATCGTCGGTGATCTTCACGAAGCAGTATCCGTTGGCAGTGACATTTGGCTCCAGGGGTCCACCATCTGGTTGCATCAACCGGAAAGAAAAAGAAGGGGGAAAAGGGGTAGCAAAGCAACCGTGAGTACTCATCCAAAGTACTCGAAAGCATCAGATCTATAATATGTATGCTTTGGTATCAAATGGAAGGGTTGTATCTATGGACTGAACTATAGAATGCCAGAATAGAGGGGGAGGCCTAGCCTATCGAAGACTAGCATCTTCAAGCAGCTCCAAGCATCTTGCACCGTGTAGAAGAGTAAAGAGTAGCATTTTAATATTTAACAAGCATGTTGTAACATTAATGCCCAGAGATCCTTCCTCGACTCCCCGCGAGAAACCAATCCCGGAGCCACATATCTCAAGTATCCATTTGTAGTTATATAAGATCAGGATATAAGTCTGAACGTCCGTTACCGTGGACACGGCTATTAATAGATAATCTTCCCTGCAGGGGTGCACCACGTTTTCCAACATGCTTGATTACTCTAGCCAGGCACACTTTTTTGGGTCAATGCCCGGCCTCAGAAAACCAACACGTCGTAGCCCTACCTAGGTTCAGCAGAGAGGTCCCCGTCAGTCTACAACCTAAGCACTCCGGGGTCTGGGCCCATCGCCCATTGCACTCCGGGTCGTTGTGCACAGAGCGGGTCCAGGCTCCACCTCTACATGAATGGTGCCGGCCCAGCCATGCCGCACTGCTGAACTAGGAGTCTGACAAAGCTTCAGCTGATACCACGACGCTAAGGCCCATAACTATTCTCGCATGGTGGTTGGTGCGTAAAGGCCAAAGGCCAACTCAGAACAAATACCCAAATCATAGTGTATTATTAGCTTGCGGAGACGAGCAGAGACTCACGATCGAAAGTGACCCCATCGCCCCATCTCGTGGACTTACGACAAGGGACCAGAATGCTCGGTTGTGCCACGTCATTATCTTGCGGGTGCTCTCTGGGCCCGCCCGACTTTCACCAAGGTCTCAAGTAAATTCAATGTAACCGTGCGTCCAAACATCAAGGGGAAAACCCGAGGAATCACCCACGGAGGATTCCACTCGATGTAATCATCAAGGTGAACGTAAGAGGATCCACCCTCGAGGTTCACACTTGAGGTGTTGCACGACAGAGCCGTATCGGGAATGGTGAACGAGGAACCACCCTTGTTGACCACGACCAAATAGCTACACTACAGAATTATCATCAAGAGTGCGTTATGAGGGATCACCCTCGGCACTCGATAGTTGCCCTGCAGAGTCAAGCAACTAAAGGGGCGTGATGTGATGTGAGGTGTCGGGCTCTGGTCGTCGATCACGTTGATCGAGTCGTCAAAGATGAAGCAGGGGCAACAAGGACAAGTGGGGGTCACTGATGGATCACTAACCAACCTATACTAATCAGTTTAGGATAAGCAGGTAGGTAACAATAGCAGGTACAGAAGCAGGCTATGCATCAGAATAGGATCAAACAATAACAGTAGCAAAATCTAATGCAAGCATGAGAGTATAGAATGGGCGATATCGGGATGATCAAAGGGGGGCTTGCCTGCTTGCTCAGGCGAGAAGGAGGGGTCGTTGGTGACGTAGTTGATCACGGGGGCATCGACATCGGTCTCGGGGTCTACCGGAGAGAAGGGGGGAAGAAACATTAAATATAGAGCAAACAGATACATGACAAGCAAAGTAGTGCTAGGGATGTTCTAACGCGGTGCTACATGATACCGACGAAGGGGGATAACATCCAAGAAAGTTTCCCTGAATTTAGGCATTTCGGACAGACGAAATGGAGGGGAAAGGTTGCTTGTTTGCTATGCTAGGGATGAGTGACAGACGAACGAAGGGTGTATCCGGATTTGCCTCGTCGTTCTAAGCAACTCTCATGTAAAAATACTTTTTCATTCAAGTTACGGATTATTTTATATGATTTTTCAAAGATTTAAACAATATTCTAAAAATCCTGGATTTAATTAATAAATCAAATTAGATAGCAAAATGGCTATGGGTACACAAAAGTGTACCCAGACAGAGCGTGCATGAGGCTGACAATGGGCTCCAGTTGACTGCCCAGTCAGCGGTCAAATGTTGACTTTGACTGGTCAAACGAGGAGGGTGTGGCCCACATGTAAGTGTCACAGGTGCAATTTAATTAGTCTAAACTAAGTTAAACTAGTGGGGCCACATGCCATGTGTACATAGACTACTAATTGACTACTACTAACCTAAACTAGCACTAACAGGGGCGGCCACACACTCAACTCACACGCTGCGCGCACACACAGCACACACGTGCACACAGCACGCAACACACAATGCTAGGGGTTAATTCTGTTATATGTTAACAGAAGATAGCATTTTGTGATTTTCATAGTATTTAATCCATGCATCAATTGAATTTGGTCCAGTGGAGTAAAATGAAGTTTGTCGAGTGTACATTCTGTCCATATAATTTTTATCCACATTAAAGTTTGTTTTGTCGTTGTTTTGCTGCAGTACAGAGGGGTAGCCAGTGTAGTAGTAGCAAAGCTAGCTACTGCTACAGTAGCATTTAGCAGCAGCAGTAGATTCATCAGAGCAGCAGTGGGCAGCGGGCAGCAGCGTGGCGCAAGACGACGCAGGGCCACGCTAGGCGGCAGCGCGGGCAGGTGGGGGCGGACTGCAGCGGCGAGGCGGCGGCCAGCCATGGCCGGAGACAACCGGAAGCGGCAGCAGTCGCGGCAACAGGCGACTGCGGGCATGCGCGCGCAGGGAGAAGCGAGCGGCACGGGATCCGCGGGGCAACGGCGGCAGGCGCGGGCTGCCGGAGACGGGCGCGGGGCGTGGGTCACGGCCATGAGCGGCAGCAAGTGCGGCGGGGCAGGAGGCTGCGCGGCCACAGACGACGACGAAGCAGGGGCGGCGTCGAGCTACGGCTACGGCGTACGTCGAGGAGCAGAAGGGAAAGGGGACGAACGGTGTGCTTACCTAGGAGCACACGGAGGCTCGGCGGGAGGTTTAGGAGTAGCAGGTGGTCGGAGTGGAGGAAGCCTGCCGGTGGAGTAGAGGAGGCAGATGACGCAGTGGCGTTCCGAGGTGGTCGAAGGGGTCGAGGCGGAGTGGACGGGTCGAAGGCGAGGCTTGGGAACCTCCTAGCCCGAGCGAGCTGGCGGAGAGGTCAAGGACGACGGCGCACAACATCCTGAACACGACGGTGGCGCGTGGGAAGACCAATGGCCGCGGGGTCGCCGAGAGTGCGGTGATGGCCGCGTCGGGCGGCGCTCCAGATCGAAGCAGAGAACGAGACAGAGAGGGGATCGAGGCCAGCGGAATTCCGAGGGGGCTAGGGTTTCGCAGAGGGAGAGAGAGGCGTCGAGGGAGGGCTCTTATTCAGCTCCTCGACCGTGGGATGGGCGGCAGCGCGACATCCGCGTGCTGGACGGCGCACGGGCGTCCACGGGAACGAGGTGAACAGGGGGTAGGAGGAGGCGCGATTGGGATGGGCCGGCCGGCTGACTAGCTGGGCCGGTTGGCCCAGTGTAGGGGGGGTTGTTTTTTTTCTTTTCCTTTTATATAAATAATTCTTTTTTGCTTTTATTTAATATAGAGCTTCTAAAGATTCTATAAAATTTTGGTTTCTCCACCAATTACCAAATGATTATTTGTAATAACTTGAGCATTTTAGATTGCATGTTTGACAAAATTTGAATTTTGGACTTTAGTTTGATCTTGAATCTCGATTGTGATTTGGGTCAACAGAGGATTAGCAACAGTAAGAGTGGTGACATGGCACCATTAACTTGGTGTTACTGTAGCTTAATTATCCGGGCATCACATGTACTTAGCGGCAACCAACCAAGTGGTCAGTACAGCCTTGGTAGTGCAGCGAGAAGTGAATGAGGCAGAGAGTGAGCAGGGACCGGCAGAGTCAGAAAAGGATCAGGACAGCAATGAGCACAGCAACGAGAGCAACCCCAAGGACGTGGCAAGGAAGAAACTGGTGCAGCGCCTAGTGTACTTTGTCAACTCCCTGTTACAGGGGGATAGATCGAGGTACTCTGGCGTGTAAAAGTTGATTTTTGGTCTCATCATGGCCTCAAGGAAACTGCGCCACTGCTTCCAAGCCCATGAGATCACGGTTGTCACTCGTTTCCTATTGCAACGGATACTCCAAAACCCTGAGGGTACCGGTAGAATAGTGGAGTGGGATTTGGAGTTGTCCAGCTTTGGTTTGAAGTTTGAAAGAACATCAACTATTCAGAGCAGGGCATTGGCAGAGCTTATTGCAGAATGGACGCCAACCCCTGATGAGGAAGTGACAGAGACTGCTATCCCTGGCAAGGAATTGCCCCAAGAATGGATTATGTATTTTGATGGTGCTTTTTCCCTACAAGGTGCGGGGGCCGGTGTGCTTCTTGTCTCCCCCTCCGAGGAGCGCTTGAAGTACATCGTCCAGATGCACTTTGCCCGGGAAGAAGCAAACAACAATACAGAAGAGTCTGAAGGGCTCCTTGCCGGGGTCAGGATTGCGGCTGAATTGGGAATTAAGAGGCTGATCATTCGAGGAGATTCACAGCTTGTGGTGAGACAAGTTAACAAGGATTACCAAAGTCCATTGATGGCGGCATACGCCGAGGAAATGAGGAGATTGGAGGAGCGCTTTGACGGATTGCAAATAGAGGACGTACCCCGTGCGTAAAACAGCATAGCTGATCATCTGTCAAAGTGTGTTGTGCAGAAGCTTCCAGTGGAACCAAAACTTTTGTTCTCCATCTCACTCAACCCTTTGTATCCCCAACAACAATGTCCCGGAAAAGGAGAAAGTTGGACTACGTTAAGCCTCTCCCGTTAGAGTTGTCCGCTCCTGGCAGAGACCCTGCCAGAAACAACTCCTCGCAGCCTACCGGACCACACCTTCCAGCCGGGCCCATGGACCCCACAAACGGGGCATGTGCTCCCGCAGCATAGGAGGTTCCACTAGTCGTCGTTGTCGATCCCCTGGCTCCAACTTGGGCAAGGCACATTGTCCACTTCCGCCAAAATGGAGAGCTTCCCGGCAACCAAGACGAAGTTGAAAACGTAGCCCGGAGGGCCAGTATGTATCAGTTTGTCGATGACACTCTGTACAGAAGGAGGCCCAACGGTGTGAAATTAAAGTGTGTCTGCCGGGAAGAAGCAAATGAGTTGTTGGCTGAGATACACAAAGGCATGTGTGGCTCCCACATTGGATCAACGGCATTAAGTGGGAAAGCATTCCGGCAAGGATTCTATTGGTCCACAACCCTCCAAGATGTGGTCGAGCTAGTCACTAAATGTGAAGCCTGCCAGTTCCATTCCAAGAAAACCCACCTGCCTGCCCAAGCTCTTCAAACAATCCCTCTATCATGTTTCGGTCTGGGGGCTCGATATCCTCGGCCCCTTCCCCGAGCAATCAGGGTCTTTGAATTCTTGTTCGTTGCTATCGACAAGTTTACAAAGTGGCCGGAAATGACTGCCGTGATAAAGGTGACTGCTCAGTCAGCTATCAAGTTCTTGAAAGAATTGGTGTGTAATTTTGTAGTTCCGGCAAGGATCATTACCGACAACGACACCCAGTTCACGAGTCGCGCCTTCATGCAATACATTCATGCCCTCGGATGCAAGGTCTCACTTTCCTCTGTGGCACACCTCCGGAGTGATGGACAAACTGAGAAGGCGAACGTTGAAGTGCTGCGCGGACTCAAGACGAGAACCTTTGGTATGCTGCAGAAGCACGACAGGTAGTGGATCGAGGAGCTGCCAGTAGTTCTCCGGTCCCTCAGAATGACACCAAACCGAGCTACCGGGCAGACTCCCTTCTCCCTGGTCTACGGGGCAGAAGCTGTTATCCCCACTGAACTTATTTAGGGTCACCTGGAGTGCTTGCCTACGATTAAGTAGCGCAAGATCAGCACCGGTGTGACGATGTTGTGCTACTCGAGGAGAACCGTCTCCACGCTACTACGCGTGCTACACGCTATCAGCAAGCCCTGCGTCGCTATCATAGCCGCAGGGTTCACGCACGGTGTTTTGAGGAAGGTGACCTTGTCCTTAGGCGCGTTCAGTCTGCCAAGGGTACAAACAAGTTGTCACCGAAGTGGCAAGGCCCTTACTGGGTAGTACGAGTCACCAGACTTGGCGCAGTCCGACTGGAGACCAGAGATGGCATTCAATTGCAAAACTCATGGAATATTGAGCATCTCTACAAGTTCTACACGTAAGGCACGGCTGTCGGGCCCTGCACGGCAGCCACCCTTTTGTACAGGCCTTGCCTCAGCTACATGTAACCCCTTGTACAAAGCCAGGGCGATGATCCCATGCAAGAGAAAATAAAAAAGCGTTGTGGCGGGGCCCCGATCAAGATTGCATGCATACATGAGCATTCCAAGATCATTGCATAAGCATTTCATGAGCATTAGCATATGCATATAGATAGGATCGCATCCTGCATTCATTCTCATTTGCATGAAGCTTTAGGTTCCTGCCGTAAACTTGGCTTTGACAAGGAGTTGAGAAGATTGCCCGGCACTGCGATCCCCAGCAAGCCAAATAGATAAGTTCTGCCTCTTGCCCATTCGTGTTCTGTAAGCTATAACTTGTGCATAAGCAAACCTCACCAGTCTTTTGAGACTTAGGTGCTCCCATCCCTGACTCGAACGTTGCTTCGGTCGGGGTGGTCACAGTGGCCTTTGGTAAAAAGAAGTTGGCGGGGGGCTCATCCCCTTGTTTTTTGCCCGGTAGACACAGTTCTCCGGCAGGGTAGCCCTGTGGGGGAAAACTCGTTTGCTTACACTAAAGAGGCATCTCACCTCTACATGGACATACACATGCACCGGTTCCCGGAAAGGTTCATCTTTTTAATTAATATGCTGATACAAGTACAAGCATTACAGAACATAAACATGGACTTGGGAGATTACATTATTTGAATTAAAATTTGGCAAGTGCCTACAGATTTAAGATTGAAAAAAGATAAGTGCCCCGTAATGCCCTTTCTTGTCCCTCTCCTCCTAGGCATAGCCGTCGAAGGCGAGGAGGGAAAAAGGAGTGCCTGGGCAGAGCCCAACCCGCTCCCCTCGGGCTCCAGGAGATCTAGCCTGATGGGAACGTGGAAGCACCAGGGAAAGCGTCGATGGAGAAAATGGCGGAGGCGACCCGTCGACCACCGCCACCAGGGGCAGCAGGACAAGGCAGGGCTAACGAAGTTGTAGCCCGAGAGGAAGCCTGCCGGGGTCCAGCCGGAAGACTGCTGGAGGATCCCGGGAGCACCATCCCCACCTCTGCATCCAACTTCCCGGCAAATCACATTGCTGGGAAGGAGATGCGGATGCAGATGATGGTGCTACCATGTGAGGAAGATGGTGCGGGCGGCGATCAGCCGGAGTCAGAGTCGTCGCTCTCCCACCTGCTGCCATTGTCATCGCCGTCACTGTCCTTCTCGTCACTTCTACTCGAGGAGGAGCTTTCATCGTCAGTCGATCTCTCCGAGCAGCACCCTAAGTGACCTCCCGAGCGCCCGAAGATCTTGACGGAGAGTAGGACGCTCTCCATTAATTTGAACTAGAGAACGTGCCCCTCCGAGAAGCCGTGGGCACGGGCGAAAGTCTTACAGCCACGGCAGAGATACATGACATGAGGGGCAGGGAAGTCGACATCAACCCACATGTTGTTGTTCCCACAGCCCCTCATGTGCAACCTCAGAGCGCGTGGTTGTTCGAGCTCCATCTCCTGCGCAAAAGGAGTTGGAAGGCGAAGATGACCACACAGGGGCTTGTACAGCCTGATGATGAACTCCCGAGGTTGGTCCCCACGTGGCCTTCCATCTGAGGAGGAGCCGCCGGTGGGGCCGCAACCAAGGCGCCGCCCCGCCCTCCTCTTCCTCGAGCACCGCGGCGACCTTGACCTCGCCCCCTTCCTCCTCCCCTCGCAATGGGTTCCTCCACCATAGGATCTGGAGGAGGAGGGATGCGCTATCGAGTAGAAGTCCTCGTTGTTGCTTGGGACACTGCTGTGCCCTCGCCCTCTCACCATGGCTAGAAAGGAAAAGTTGCGGAGAAGAAGAAGACGTGTATGCAAACAGGCACCACTCCTGCCCCTTTTTATAGGGGGACGGGGCAGGGGGGCTGGCTCCACATACGGGAAACGTATGCCCCGCTCCTCCAATACGGCCTCACTACACCCTCTATGGCTCTGAGAATCAAGGCCGACCCTCTGCTCCAACCATCAGCGCTCGGTTTTCGGCCATGGTGCTCCTCCCCGTGTCCTCCACATCCACCACCTACCACACCCAATGCATGCGGAACATGTGGCAGGTGCGTGCGAAACGGGAGGCATGTGGAATGGCAGTTTCTGCCCCGTGATCATGGGGCGAGGGGAATTCGCAGGCCACGATCAAAGTTCTTCCACAGTATTGCGCGCAACAGCCCCGTCAAGGCTAATGAAGAAGCAAACAAGACCTCAAGACACCAACCTCTTCAACAGCCACGTCTGTGCACTTATTAGGCCCAATCCCGATGACACTCGGCAGCGCGTTCGGGGTAGGCCTGGGGGCTTCTCTCGGTGGCAACAAACCATGGGTCTATTGCCCAGACTGTGAACAGGCACGGGGACAAGATTGAAGCACCAACCCAAGTCAGAGTACAAGAGACCAGGATCGTCACAGGACCAACATGCAGATCAGAGGGACCAATATCAAGCCAGAGAAGCAAGACACCGTCAGGAGAAGGGCCTCCTTTGCCGGGCAGGCAAGCTCGGCAATGGGCGAGGCCACCCTCAGAAGAAGATGTCCAAGGCATCCCGGCAGGGCCTGCCGGGACATGCGGAGGCAAAACCACCTCACCGACTACTCCGCCACGACCCACGTCGTCAATCAGTGTGGTGTCAAGCCGCAAAGTCACTAAGTGGCAGCCATTCACCACATGGCAGCCTCACCCTACAGGAAACACATGCAGATGACACCCGCCCTGCGATGTGTCAAGCGAGCAGGTGCGGAGCTGGGGAGATAGCCCGTCAAGCCTTGGTGGGCAACCAACGATGTGATGTTGAGCGGTGCATTTAATGCACCTTGTCAGCCCGCAGAGTTAGGTATGATAGCACTGTTTGCTATCTTATCAGTGCATAATGACCGTTTTGCCATTGTGGTGACCCCTTAATCTATAAAAGGAAGCCCATGTAAACCGTAGAAAGGGTTAGAAGGTTGGATAACTCACACCCCCATATGCACGTAGCCACTACCGCCCTGAGGAAACCCCTGCCGGGCAAGTGTACTATGCCCCACTACCACCTTTCCACCATCAATCCACCAGAGCAGGAGTAGGGTTTTACACCTTGCGGCGGCCCAAATCTAGGTAAAAATGCTTGTGTGATCACTGTCGTGCTGCCACACGTTCGTCTGCTCTTTGTGCAACGCGACGCCCCCCTGCCGAATCAGCAAGGGGCCTCCTGGCCTCATAGGTGGTCGTGGTCTCCCGTGACATGTTCTCTAGAACCATCGCTATACTATCATTGGAGGGAAAGTACACATGTGTAGTGGGTACTCTCTGTGCTCTATTCAAGCGTGTAGTTGGCCTACTCAGCCGCTCCTCTCACGCACACACTAGCAGCCTGTTTCAATGACGGTTACTGTGGGGGAGGAACATTTGAGTTATTTGATACAGCGAGACTAGGCTTTTTTATTCCATTTGTGGAGGTGTAATGGATCTCGTTGAACTTTGTTAGTAATTCCTTCTTTATGAATGAGATGAAGCAAAGCTTTTGCCTCCGTTTCAAAACAAAAAAATCACGTCAAGAATTTATTTTATAGAGCCGCTAATGGAGTGAAGTCCATGCGTGCAACGCCACAAGCTACAGAGTAGTAGATTACTAGCACATTACGTAAAGAGCCATATTACACAGTTCCCAATGTCGCGCCAGGCTTTTCTGGCTACTCGGGCTTAATTGGGAAGCGTTAGTTTAAATATTCTAGCTGATGAGGAAGCTACAAGCAAGGTGCGGCTAGGGCGAGCACGCAGGCGAGAAACTTTGCATGCTATGAATTGATATATAGGAGTACTACTCTAGTACGCGAGCCACGGGATGATGGGAGGGAAAACCCGATCACGTGGTTGGGCTATCCAGTGCACCCAGATTGTGGTGTGACACGTCCGTTTGACTTCAAAAGTCAAACTACCAGTGTACAATATTGGCTCGCAGCAAAGTTACTATTTTAAAAAAAGGTCGTCGTGCATTCAGCCAGGATCGAACCCACAAAATGAGCTATACACTCCCGCGACCACTAGTAGTACTCATTGGAGTACAATGCAACATAGAATCACCTTTTGTCGCTAGTACATTGTTCCTTACAAGAAACCACTAATAATGCCAAGAAACTACTACCACTTGCATACATGGCAGACTTAAGATAAGACTACCTTATCAACCATTGTACATGCCCTTACCAACTAGCCTACCAAGAAACGACTACTCTACAAAATGCTGTTATAGGCACATTTCAACCCTTGTCGCCCCTTAATTCAGCGCCTTCTATTCGACCGACAAGTTAGGCGTTATGACTTGTGGGACCTATATGTCAGTCTGGACAAAAATCCCCGAGTGACCTCCTACCTCCGGCCCGTCCACCTAGTCATCCTCGGCCATGGGACGCAACTACCGCCGCGGGCAGAAGGCGAGGTCAAAACCGCCAGTGGTGCGTAGCCCATCTTGCGGTAGCCCGGATGCCAGCTCCGTCCGGCGCTCGCGGCCGCTAGCTAGCCAAGATAGCACACACCATGTTGGATGCATCCAGCTACTTGTCTGCAAGGCTTGCTAGCTAGGTTAGCACGTCGGTGCGGTGCCTTGCTCGCGCGCGCCGCTCTAAGGCCGGCCATCTGGCTTGAGCGAAGGCCAACGCGGCGGCTTGCTCACATGTGAGTAACACTCGGGCCTGCCAGCCAACCCGTGCGGAGGCCAGCGCAGCGTCCGGCACGTCCGGCGGAGCGGCGGCCAACTTGCTTATAACTTGTGCCACCGACGAACACACATCAGTACTGTTTAAAGTAATGTTCAGGAAAAATTATGATTTGAGGAGGAAGAACCAGATAGAAGGTCAGATGTGGGTCCCTCGTGTCAACGGTCAAAAAAAATGTGTTGGTTTAAGCAGCCTCGTCAGCACGGACGTATGGGCCAACCCTGTCATAAACGGGTTTAAACGAGCCTAATCAGCACTAGGTAGTAGTTTCTTGGCGAGGATTAAGAAATTTTTGGTATGTCCCGCCACACACCTGTGGCAAGATTGCGCGATCATGAAAGCATTTAAGAATTCCAACACCTTTGATGGCAATAATGGGTCTGGTGGCGGTTCAGGGGCTGGCGGTTTTCATGGCCCGGGCGGCGGTTCAGGTTCTGGCTTTCAGGGACGTCAAGGCAGCTATAATCAACAGCAATCTGGTCAAGGAAAGCAGCAACAGCAGCAGTCAGGTTATCAAAGCAATCCGAAGCAGTTGAACGGTGGGCAGTACCACGTGTTTACCACTAGCTTATGCAAACGCGACCAGAAGGTTCATAAGAGGGCATGAATTCTGTTGAACCGGCAGTTCCTCATTATTTGAGGTGGTCAGAACAGCCCATTGTATGGAGCAGACAAGATCACCCTTCACGGGTCGATAATCCGGGCCAGTTGACCTTGGTGGTAGCACCTCAGGTTGGTGGTTATAAATTCACTAAGGTACTCATGGACGGAGGTAGTAGCATCAATATCCTCTATTATGAGACCTTTCGACGCATGGGGTTAACTGATAAGAATCTGAGGACATCCAACACTGTTTTTCATGAAGTGGTCCCTGGTAAGTCGGCTTACCCAGTTGGCAAGATTGAGCTGGAGGTGGCCTTCGGAGATGAATATGACTCCAGGGCTGAGAAGTTGACATTTGAGGTGGTCAAAATCAGGAGCCCATATCATGCTTTGTTTGGGCGGCCGGCTTATTCTAAGTTCATGGCCCGACGTGTTATGTTTATTTGCAGCTCAAGATGCCGGGTCACAAGGGCACCATCACTGTGCATGGAAGTCGGAAGGTGGCGTTGGAATGTGAAGAAGGCGATACGGCTTATGCTGAGTCTTCCTGTGCGGCAGAAGAGCTCAAATTTTATCAAGATAATGTTGACCCAACGGATATGACCTCCCTGAAGAAACCAACTACAGAGCACAACCCGGCGTTGAAGTTTAAATCGGCCGCCGAGACAAAGCTTGTTGACTTTATCCCAGGTGACCCTTCTAAGCAGTTCAACATCAGCAACAATTTGGATCCCAAATAGGAAAGCGCGCTCATCGAGTTCATCCGTGAGAACCGGGACATCTTTGCATGGAAACCTTCTGACATGCCGGGTGTACTGAGGGAACTCGCTGGGCACACTCTCAATATTGATCCGAAGTATAAGCCGGTCAGGCAGTTTCTTCGATGTTTTAACAAAGAGAGACGGAAATCTATTGGAGAGGAAGTCGCCCGGCTCTTAGCGGCCGGGTTTATTATTGAAGTTTTTCACCCGAAGTGGTTGGCTAACTCGGTGCTTGTCCTCAAGAAGAACGGCACCTGGCAGATGTGTGTGGACTACACGGACTTAAACAAGGCTTGTCCGGCTGATCCCTTTGCTCTCCCCCCGTATTGATCAAATCATTGATGCTACGGTGGGTTGTGAACGCATGAGCTTTTTGGATGCTTACTCTGGTTATCATCAGATCAAAATGGCAGTTAAGGACCAGGAGAAGACAGCTTTCATCACTTCGTTTGGGGCCTTCTGTTATGTATCTATGCCTTTTGGACTCAAGAGTGCTCAGGCAACTTATCAGCAATGTGTGCAGAACTGTCTACACGATCAAATCGGGCGTAATGTTCATGCTTATGTAGATGACATCGTGGTGAAGTCCAGAGAGAAGGAAACCTTAATATCCGACTTGAAAGAAACCTTTGATAATCTCCGGGTTTATAAAATGATGCTTAACCCGGTCAAGTGTGTAATTGGTGTACCTGCAGGCAAGCTTTTGGGTTTTCTGGTATCAAACAGAGACATTGAAGCTAATCCGGAGAAGATTAAGGCAATTACCTCTCTGGCTAAACCGGCGTGCATCAATGATGTTCAGCGATTGGCGGGTCGTGTTGCCGCTTTAAGCCGGTTCATAAGCCGGCTAGGTGAGAAGGCCCTACCGTTGTATCAGATGATGAAGAAAACAGACACTTTTGTCTGGAGTGATGCTGCTGATGCTGCCTTTGAAGACTTGAAGAGACAGTTGTCTGAACCACCGGTTCTTGCAGCTCCCATTGATAAAGAGCCATTGCTATTATACGCGGCTGCCAATTCACGAGCCGTCAGCGTTGCCATCATGGTGGAACATAAGGAAGCTGGCAAGGAGCATCCGGTTCAACGGCCGGTTTACTACATCAGTGAGGTGCTCATTGAGTCTAAACAAAGATATCCACATTGGCAGAAACTCGTTTACGGAGTGTTTATGGCCAACCGGAAGTTGAAGCAGTACTTTCAAAGTCATCCCATAACTGTGGTAAGTTCTGCCCCTTTGGGAGATATCATCCAGAATAGGGAGGCCACAGGACGAGTCGCCAAGTGGGCCATCGAGCTTGGGCCTCATGATTTGAAGTATATACCACGTACTGCTATTATGTCTCAGGATTTGGTAGACTTTATCAATGATTGGACAGAGTTACAGGCCCCTGTGGAGAAGCTAGATAACACATATTGGACTATTCACTTTGACGGGTCCAGGCAGCTAGAAGGCTCAGGGGCTGGTGTTGTGTTAACTTCCCCTCGAGGTGACAAATTTTGTTATGTACTCTGGCTTATGTTTCCATGTACTAACAATGCAACTGAGTATGAGGCCTTACTCCATGGTCTCCGGATGGCCAAGGAGATGAACTTAAGCCGGGTAGGATGCTTGGGCGACTCAGATCTCATGGCTCAGCAGGTGTCAGGCAAGTGAGATTCTAAGGATCCCCTTATGGCGGCTTACCGTCGTGAAGTAGATGTTGTGGATGGTCACTTCAAGGGTTATCAAGTGGAGCACATTGATCGAAGGAAGAATGAGGCGACTGATGCTTTAAGTCGGTTGGGATCTCAACGTAAGCGGGTGCCGCCTAACACCTTTCTTGATATTTTACATAACCCTTCTGTCAAGGTGCCTACCAAGGAAGAACTAGCGGTGCCAGACCCGGAGGCACAGCTGGTGGCGGCTCTTCACGTTATCCTGGATTGGACAGTGCCATATCTGGCTTATATGACCCGGGGAGAATTACCTGAGGATAAGACCTTGGCAAGACAAATCGTCAGGCGCTCCAAGTCTATGACGATTGTTAACGGTGAGTTACATCACCTAAGTGTCACTGGGGCATTTCAACACTGTGTGTCCCCTGCAGAAGGCCAAGAAATACTTCGTGAGATCCATGAAGGGGATTGTGGCCATCATGCCGGGTCAAAATCTCTGGTAGCCAAAGCTTTCCGTCATGGTTTCTACTGGCTGACGGCTCATGCTGATGCGGAGGATCTGGTCAGCAAATGTGACGGTTGTCAAAAGTTCTCACGACGAGCTCATGTGTCGTCTCAAGAGTTGAGAATGATCCCAATCACTTGGTCGTTTGCAGTCTGGGAGCTTGACATGGTTGGACCTTTCAAGAGGTCTAAAGATAGAAAGACACATCTCCTGGTGGCAGTGGATAAGTTTACAAAGTGGGTTAAGGCAGAGCCATTCAGTAAATGTGATGCAGCCATGGCAGTTCAATTCATGAAAAAGGTGATCTTTCGTTTTGGTTTCCCACACAGCATTATAACTGATAATGGCACTAATCTCTCCAAGGGTGCCATGGAAGAGTTCTGTCAACGAGAACATATCCGGCTTGATGTTTTGGCTGTTGCGCATCCTCAATCCAATGGTCAAGCAGAAAGAGCTAATCAAGAGATCCTGAAGGGTATCAAGCCCCGGCTCTTAGTCCCCTTACAGCGGACTCCGGGTTGTTGGGTGGAGGAGTTACCTTCTGTGTTATGGAGCATCAACACTACGCCTAACAGATCTACAGGCTACACACCTTTCTTTATGGTATATGGTGCAGAGGCGGTCCTGCCAAGTGACATCCGGCACGATTCACCCCGCGTGGCGGCTTACATTGAGGCTGACAACGAAGAAGCTCGTCAAGATGCACTTGACTTGTTGGATGAGGAGCGAGACTTGGCAATAGCCCGCTCGGTGATTTTCAACAAGACCTGTGCCGCTATCACAGCCGCCGGGTTAGGAGCAGAACCTTTCAGGAAGGCGACTTGGTGCTCCGGCTCATCCAGGATCAGACTGACATGCACAAGCTATCCCCACCTTGGGAAGGGCCCTTTGTGGTTAGCAGGAATCTGCACAACGGGTCATACTACCTCATTGATGTTCGAAAGCGCAAAGACTCACGTAAATCGGAGGAGGAGACCCGCCGACCGTGGAATATTGCTCATCTTCGGCCTTACTATACTTAAGCCACCGGCTCTCATGATGTATATATTTTTTTGACAATGTATATATTACATAAAGAAATAAAGCAGGACCTTTGTCCTTTTTACCCTCAAAGGTTTATGTGTACTCTTTATCAGGTGGTGGAAACAACCAACAGGGAACGGATCACATTTGAATCCGGCTTTCCCCTTGGTCTAGCTTAAGATCATATCTGAATCTAGCCATGGTCACTTGGGGGCTTCCTGTTCAAACATAGGTCGTATTTGAACCAAAGAGAACATAGCTGTCGATACCCACTTGATCGGCACACTGCCAAACCCACTTGGGGGCTTCTTGATCATATTTGAATCATAGCTTAACCCCTTTGGGTCTGACGTGGATCGTATTCGAATCAGCGTCATTAAACAACTCTTATGGTCACCTGGGGGCTTCCTGTTCAAACATAGGTCGTATTCGAGCCAAAGAGAACATAGTTGTTGATACCCACTTGATCGGCATCGCCAAAGCCACTGGGGGCTATATGATCATATCCGAATCTTAGCTTAACCCCTTTGGAACGGTTTACTGATCGTATTCGAATCAGAAGCCTTTGAACATTGTTTATTATATATCATAAGCATAATTATTTGACTATCTTGAGACCTTTTTGAAAGCACTATGAGATGGCTTTTGTTCTTCCGGCTTAATATTTATTATCCCAGGTTGGTAAGTGCCAAGTGAACATTATATGTTCCAACTTTCAGGAGTTGAATTTATCCGCATGGTGAAGGTCATATAAGCAGGTGAGATTGCCAAAGGGATTGCAAGTATGCTGTGGTGATTATGTTTAACAAATGTAGTCATAAACCGGCCTGTATATGATGTTTGAGGTTTGCCCTCTGGGTTATCAATGCCTTGTGTGTCCCCGATGTGATAAACCGCCAAGGGAATTTTGCTTGTTTTATATGCAGGATAAGGCAAGCAAATTTCAATGTCAAGAAAATAGATGGTCAACATAAGCCAAAAACATATAGCAATGGTGGCTTATGAAAGTATTAAGCACCAGGAACATGCGCGAAGGCATGACAAACATTGAGAAGTTTTTACTACCCTATTACAAGACTTCCTGAGTCTGAATAAATGAAGCATTGTTTTTTGCAAAAGTTCTAAAAACGCCTGGCGGTTCACTCCTTCGGCGGGCTTGAAGACTCCGGGTTATCCTTCTCCGCCTCTCCATTGGTTGCTTTGTCCTGGAAGGTGGACGAGGCCCAGTCAATGCCACTCAAGGCTTCAAACTCAGCCTCATCATCTATTAAATCGGCCGGGTCCACTTCAGGGGCAAAGGTATGCTTACGCGTTGGAGGGATCAGGCTGACTTGGTCATATGGAATGTTTGGAATTCTCTGGTTCTCGCTATCATAGCCCGGCGAATACTTAGTAAGATCAGTATCATCCCCAAATAAGGGTAGCCAAGGGACGTACGACTTTGACATAGGCGGTGAAATCTTGATCATCAAATACAGTACCGTCCTCCTTCAGGCTCGGATATCCAAGAGAGAGGTCAGCCAAGTCAAGCTCTGGCATCCATGCCTTTGCCCGGCTTAATGCGGCCACGGCTCCGGCTCTTGAAGATGCCCGCCTTAAATCCAGAATTCGTTGAGGTAGCACTGCGAGATGCTTCAGCACATCTTGTAGGAGGTGGGGAGTGGTATTTGATAAGGCTACAATGGCCAAGGCACGTTGTGACCCGGAGTACAGCGGTTCCACTAAGGTGTAAACCGCCTTAAGCTTGATCAGCATGTTTTGCTTGAGGTTGGTACTCCTGCGGCCTGTATGTTCACAAGCATAAACCATGAGACGGAGGTAACTATTACAATAGTCATTGGAAGATTACAATGTCTGAGGTTTTGCAGAGTAACTTACCGAAGATGGCTGAGACCATTTGAGATATCTGTCGTTTTAAGTCGGACAGTTCGGTTGTTGCCTCTGCAAGAGATGCTTCTGTCGTCTCAGCCCGGGTCACCAGTGAAGCCTTCTCATCAGCCCAGGCTTTCTTTTCTGACTCAAAATTTTTCTTCAACTTCTCATTTTCAGAGACACTGAATTCAAATTTGGAGTTGGCCTTCTGAGTTTCAAGTTCTTGGGTTTCCAGCCGGCTCTTCAGGACAGCAAGTTCTGACTTAAATTGACTTATGGTGACCTGCATTGGTACCAGGTTATGGTAAGGATCATGGTAAGGTAACATTTAAGTCCCAAATATTTTTACACGTAAAGATACTTGGTACTTGGGGGCTAATGTGTATCGCAAGTTCAAAGTATCATGCTATCACCGGGTTAAATATATTCTCTTTAAGCCGGACAAACAAACAGTAAGCAGATTTCTAAGTCTACAGCATATTCATTCATAAGCAATAGACTTGGGGGCTGGTACAGTAAGTAAGATTCAGGAAAATAGCATAAGTTATACCTCAGATTTGTGCTGTATTTGTTTCACCATGTAAATTTCCAGGTCACGACTATTATGCACTTGGTTCAAATAGCCCGAGACTATATCACCAATGCTTAAGTGAGTATAGTCAGTGATGTCCTGCTTGGCTTTTCGACGTTCGGCAAATTCTTCCTTGGCAGTGCATTGGGCAAGAACAGTAGGCTGCCCCAGTTCAACAAACTGACTTTTCAGATATTCAACTTCCGGGTCAGTCGTCTTGGCCGGGCTAGGAGCTTCCGGGTTATCAGAGTTGTGGATAACATCTTCGGCAGGCGGGTCAGAGGTTGGCACCGGAATATCAGAAGCCGGTTCAGGCGGCGGTTGATGGCTGGAGCTGTTAGGAGCGAACAAGTCAAGCGTCGGTTCAGTGACAACTGGGTCTTGGGACGGCTTATTTTTCTTTGCCCTCTTGCTGGGCTTCACTTGCAGGCTGTCAATAAAGGTAGGGGGATGAGTATTAAAGCATAAGTAAGGTAAAACTTAAAGTAAATAAGGTTACATTACCCGGGAGCCGTTTTGAAAGCTGGCATGTTTGATTGCATAGACTCGTCGGAGGAAGGAGAGGTATCCTGATAATTGGAGTCAGATGAATTGAGAGGTTGGTGAATCAAACCCGCAAAGGTAAAACAGAACGTAAATCGGAGATAACCTCGGTCCGACACTTCCTAGTTACATCGGGTAAGCCGGAGGAGAGTTCTGCGTCTTGATTGGCCCGAGTCTGCCTCCGGTTTTCAAGCTGTTGTTGCTTCAAAAGAAATTGAGGATCTTGATAAGCTAGAGGATGTGAAAATCTTACTTTCCGGGTCACCCTTCGGATTTTTTGTTTTTGCAAAGGCTCTGAGTCGAAGGAGATTATAGTTACCTCTTCTTCAACTGCTTGACTGTGCCATGTATCCTCCTGAAAGGATAGAATGTCAGTAAAATGACGACAAGGGAGTTAAGAAAGTTAAAGGATTACCTCTTCATCATCCGAAGAAGTATCATCCAATTTGAATAAGTCGGAAGCGCTGGGTTTCTTCTTCTTTGAGGTTCCCATCTTGGCGGCTTTCCTTTCGTTTTTCTTGGCTGCCCTGGCTTGTTTGGCAGCCTCATGGTCATATTTGACCTTCCAGAAGTTGTCATCGACCTGCGAAAAAGGATAAGGAATTATGAGTATAAATAAGGTATGACATAGCAAAGAGTATTTATTAAAGATTGATAACTTACTGCAGGAGCCGGGTTCTTCTTGCAGAAGGGAAGTAAGCCAAATGCATTACTAGTTACCGTGCCCTCCTTCAGCAGCGATTGGGTCGTAGCATCCACCACATCATCTGGTAAGTCATCAGGACTATGACGCAGTGGATCATCCTTCTCGCCTATGTAAGTACACATTAAGCCGGAGCGGCGGCTTAATGGAAGTACTCGCCAAGTGACCCAGACTCGGACCTGATTAATGCCGTTTAAACCATTTCCCAAAAGATCTTTGATCTTCTTGATGGTGGGATTGAGAGGCAGACACTCAACAACGGTCAACTTATCCGCCAGCTGATGGTTGGACTCAAGGCGCAGCGCGCGGAAGCCGGGCAGAGGCCTCTCATCAGTCGGTAAAGTGTCCTGACAGTAGCATCTGGTTCCAATCTTTTGGATGGCTCGGCAGTTCAGCATAAGGAAAAAGGCAGTCTCTGCGCCACTGAATCGAGATGCCGCCAAGCTCAAGACTAGGCCCGTTGGCCCGTTCATTCTGCCGGTTCAAGTAAAAAAGCTCTCTGAACAAAAGCAGGCTTGCTTCTTCTCCCAAGTACACCTCGCAGAAGACTTGGAAATTGCAAATATTTGACACGGGATTGGGTCCAATGTCTTGAGGTCTAAGATCAAAGAAGTTCAAAACCTCCCTGAAGAATTTTGAGCCGGGAGGGGCAAATCCCCGATTCATGTGATCCGTAAAGATTATCACCTCCCCTTCTTTGGGTTGAGGCCTCTCTTCAGACGGGTCAGGGGCACGATAAGACATGACCTCCTTTTTTGGTAGATGGCCAGACTTCACAAATTCAGACAGTTTGCTCTTAGTGACTATGGATGGGACCCAATTGCAGGTCACAGGGGCCTTGGCCGCCTTAGGTGCCATGACAACAGTTGGCCTATGACAAAATAAGAAGATCCGGTTCAATTTTAACCCGGGAGACAATACCTTAATTATTCAACGTGGCGGCTTAAGAAGGGGCCTAATGATATAAGGATAACTGTGTAATAGTATCTAAGCCGCCACATGTATCAAAAGCAGTTCAAACTTCTTAAGGTCATGAGAAGCAAGCAAGGCTTACAGTTCAGTGTCATTCGAGATCTGCTACTGCTATTTCCGGGTGATACAAACAGGTTTCATAATCTGCTACTGTTATTTGAGATCAAAGATCTGTTCTGATAAGGAAATTTTCTAGACCTAAAGCTGACGCAGACGTGTTCATAGGCTCGAATAAGGCTCTTATGCAGAGAAAGGGATCTGTTTTCTATCCAAAACAAGTGCGAAAACAACTACCGCGGCCATTTTATATCATTCTCAGATCAAAAGAGGCGTCTAAGAGGAAAACTAACAAGGGTTTGGCTCCAACGGTGATGAACTCCGACGAAGTCGAGGAAGCTTTAATACGGATCTAAGCAAGGAAGGGAAGGGAACTTACGGATCTGGATGGGCTGCGGAAGTTCGCCGTTGTTTTCTGATCCGATTCAGGTTGATGCAGCGGCCTGGGACGATGAAGACAAGAAGCTCGACAGCGGCGGTGGCGGAGCTCGAGAGGAGGCAAGAGGAAGAAGACGACTGAAAGAGGGAAGAATGGAAGACCTAGGTTGCCCTATTTATAAGGGAAGAGTTGACCGAGACGGCGCGAGAAACAAGGAGACCAAAACATTATTATCCAGCGGCCCCGACGCCTCGATTCTCGGGATGGTCAGTAAAGGCAAAGATCCATTGGAGGATATGACGGAGTAAAAATGAGTTTTATTGAAGATGACGTCACGGTGATTTAACCCAGATCTAGATGATGACGTCACGGCGGGTTAAAGTTTCCGCGCAAAAGAGAAGACTGAAGGCCAGTTCCATAAGGTTTTAAAGATTGACATGAACCGTTTCAAATCAATCTGGGGCCTAATGTTGGGGATATAACTATTTGTAAGCCGCCCAGGAGGGGCCGGGTTACGCACAGAGGATTCACCAGAGAGAAGCCCAAGACCAAGCATGAAGATGGCGGTTCAGTAAAGGGCTTAAGGCCCACAAGAGACTTAAGGCCCGTTGTAGTAAACCGCCATAATGGACTTGTATCATAAGGTAGATTTAACTGGTCACCGAGCCGGACATTGTTTATAAGCCGGACGGGACTCTGTAAACCACAGGGCGTCAACCCGTGTATATAAGGGGACGGCCTGCTGGCGGCTTAGGGCAAGAAACAACTCGTCGAGAGCCGGGCATAGCGTATCTCGCTCCCTGGCCATCGAAACATCAATATCAACCCAACAAAGCGTAGGCCTTACCTTCACCGTAAGGGGCCGAACTAGTATAAACCTCTCATGTCCTTTGTCCCGATTAACCCCTTCAAGCTTCCTAGTTGCGATGGCTCCACAACTAAGTCCTTTCACGAGGACATCTGACGTGACAATTCCACGACACCACATGATATGTGTTTTGCTTGGAGCGTCTTGTATGATATTAGTATTTGCTCTTTAGTTTTCCACAATCATCCTTGCTGTACACACCTTTTGGGAGAAGCCCACTTGATTGGAATTTATTAGAATACTCTATGTGCTTCACTTATATCTTTTGAGCTAGATAGTTTTTGCTCTAGTGCTTCACTTATATCTTTTAGAGGACGGCGGTGGCTTAATTCTATAAATTGTAAGTCTCTCATGCTTCACTTATATATTTTGAGAGTCTCTTAGAACAGCATGGTATTTGCTATGGTTATAAAATTGGTCCTAGAATGGTAAGCATCCAAGTTGGGTATAATAAAAACTATCATAGGAAGTAAATTGGATGCTATGATAAATTTGATACTTGATAATTGTTTTGAGATATGGATGTAGTGATATTAAAGTCATGCTAGTTGGGTGATTATGAATTTAAAGAATGCATGTGTTGAAGTTAGCAAGTCCCGTAGCATGCACGTATGGTTAAAGTTGTGTAACAAATTTGAAACATGAGGTGTTCTTAGATTGTTCATCCTTATGAGTGGTGGTCGGGGACGAGCGATGGTCTTTTCCTACCAATCTATCCCCCTAGGAGCATGCGCGTAGTGCTTGGTTTTTGATGACTTGTAGATTTTTGCAATAAGTATATGAGTTCTTTTGAATAATGTTGAGTCCATGGATTATATGCACTCTTACCTTTCCATCATTGCTAGCCTCTTCGGTACAGTGCATTGCCCTTTCTCACCTTGAGAGTTGGTACAAACTTTGCCGGTGCATCCAAACCCCGTGATACGATACACTCTATCACACATAAACCTCCTTATATCTTCCTCAAAACAGCCACCGTACCTACCTATTATGGCATTTCCATAGCCATTCCGAGATATATTGCCATGCAACTTTCCACCGTTCCGTTTATCATCATGACACATATTATCATTGTCATATTGCCTTGCATGATCATGTAGTTGACATCGTATTTGTGGCAAAGCCACCGTGCATAATTTTTTTCATACATGTCATTCTTGATTCATTGCCCATACCGGTGTGGGAGCATGGCGTCTGCTGGCGGGCTCCTGTGGTGGGGATCCAGGACTGCAGTCGGCGCCGGCAAGGCTAGCTGGATGATGGCAGAGTCGCGGAGCTTTGGGACCCAGGAGGCGGCGATGTCGCAAGGGGATCCGGGGTGGCTGCGGGATGGGGCAGGTGCCAGCTGCGGTGGGTAGTCGAGCTGGATTTGGGCGGGGGCCGGCGGCGGGGTTGCGGGGGTAGGCGTTGAGCTGGTTTGTGGCGGGGGCCTGCGGGAGGAGGCCGGTGGATGGCCGCGACTCGCGAGGTTGCCGGGAGCGGTGGCGCCTAGGGTCGCGGGGCTGGCGGTGCGCGAGGTCGCAGGGGGGGCGACGGGCCTATGGCGGCGGTGCATCGGGTAGGTTGGAGGGCACCTGCGATCCTGGCAGTAGGTGCGCCGCCGGCGACTGGAGGGCTGTGGGGAAGGTGGGGATCGGGTCGGGATGGGGGTCGTGGGGGTGGGTGGAGATCGTTTTTTTTATTTCTTTCCTCGTCCATTGTATCGGTTCGGGAGTTCGGAAGGATCCCGTTGGCGCCTATAGGGTACGGTAGGATCAGAATAACTATTCTAATTCTGAGATTAGAATAGTGTTGTCCTCTGTATATATAGGGTAATACTATTCTAAGCATGAGTGTAGAATAGCTTATTCTACACCCCCTAGTAATGCTATGTACAAAATCTAGTAAAACAGTGTACAAAATGTAGTAATTCGGATTTTTTTTATCATCTATGTTTGTAATTTACTACATTTTTACGAAAATTACTATATTTTACATAGTGTGTTACTATATTTTGTATGTACCGTTAATAGGGTGTAGAATAAGTTATTCTACACTCACGCTTAGTTTAGCGTTACTGTATATATATATATACATCTAGGCTATTTTGTTACGCGTAACAGAATATTATTCTGTTACCCTACTTAAACTGACGGTTTCAGGCGGTTGTACTGATGATTTTCGAGTGGTTGACCTGATGCTTTCAGTTTTGTTTAACAGATCGTCTTCTTTAGTTCAAATTTTTTTTGCAATTTTTTTGTCGGAACGGGGCGTGTAATATATCGTTGGAAAACTCTTGACAACTATATTTCAAGTGTATTGTAACACCCCAAAAATTTAACCAGGTTTTTGTTATTAAAATTTTGCCAAGAGTTTAAAATTTTTGTCTCCAAGAATATCCCTGTTGATTTCAAAACTTTTCTTTTAATATTAAGGAGTTTTTCACAAGTGGATCCTTCCAAAACATATTGGACTTATTTTCCCTCTCTTTTAAAAACATCTCTCAATCAGGAGATTTATTTATAAAATTATTTCATCCTGAACTTTATTCATTAAAATGAGTTGTTTTAAAATTTGGAGCTCTTTTTGAACTACAACCTTTTGATATATTTATCTAAAAATCCAACCAAAATTTGGAGATGTCATGTGATGTCTCTAAATCACTTTTGTGCAATAATATATTTAATTCATTGCATAATTTGAACTCTGTATCAATTTTTCCTTCTCTGGTCCAGAGTGCACTTTGCACTACAACCCTTTTAAATAATTCTTTCTAGCCTCCACCAAAATTATGGGATATTGGTAGTAGCATATGATTCAGCATTATGCAAAAACCTAGTGTTGTTCCTTGAAAATTTTGAGTCAATCAACCACTTTTTCATTCTGGTCCAGCCCTGTGATTTCTACTGCAACCCTATTTATTTTTGCTCCAATGATCTTGTGCTTTCTCCTACTTGTAGACAGCCCTACCAAACCTCTAAGTCCAGGAGCATGCACCCATTGGATTATTTTTGGTTCATGAAATAATGCCATTTATTTCCTGTCCAGAATTGAAGTTCTGCAAAACTTGCACTAACAAGTTTGTGCTTTTCACAAACTAACCTCACCACCCTCTCCTTCATCCACAGAGACACTGATCTGGAGATTTTGGCCACTCCAAGAAAAGCCTAAGTGCCCTTGGAATTTTGTCAAACACCTTTCGGGCATGATCAGTTTTGACATGAGTCCTTGTTTGCACTATGGACTTGATCCCCTGGCCAAACCAGCATGTCAAATGGTTTTGCCTTAGACTATAACCCCACCCTGCTAACTTTCTTGTGGTTTGGAGCCCCCTAACATGCCATAGCATTTCGTCGAGCACGTCCCGTGCGTGCACTGGGCGCGCCCAGAGCGCACAAATTGCAGCCGCGCGCCCAAGCCGACACGCTGGCCCCCCTGGCTTTGGCCCACATGGCAGCATCACGCCACGCGCTCCCCTTCTCTCAGCTACGCGCCAAGCCACCTCTCGCCGCGCCCGGCAGGCCAAGCACTAGCCGCCGCCGCCGCCCGACAGCCCTGCGCCGTTCAGCGCCGCCCAAGCCACCCCGGCTCGCCACCTGGACCCTGGAGCAGTGCGAGCTCATCCGCAAGTGTGTCTGCTAGCCCTCGTCGCCACCACGTCGCCCTGCAGCACAGAGAGGCGGTTCGCCGCCGTTCTTATCTCCGGCCATCTCGGACCGACCTAGCCACGCTTTATAAGGAAGCCCCGAGCGTCTCCGAGCCCTCAGGTAGCCTCACGCCGTCTCACTAGTGCCCCCCATCGCCACCATTTGAAAGGGACAGGTCATCTTCAACCTCTCCGGTCAGTTCGGCCACCGCCATGTCCCAGCTCCGTTCGGCGCAGCCAAGGCCTCCCCCTCTCCACTCTCTTCGCCAGAAGTCCTCTCTTCCTCCCGTGTACTCCTCCACCCTGCTCAATTTGGATCGGGAACCACCGCCACCCAAAAACCACTTCGCCACCGAAGCTTTCCCCCGCCGCGGAACTCGCCGCCGGTGATTTACTCCTCCCCCGGCGACCCTGCGACCACCGGGAGAACCGCCCCAGCCATGCGGACCCATCCCTACTCTCGAGGGCCCGCGAGGAGCAGCCAAACACCGGCGACGATCGCCGGAGCCCCGCCCCGCTCGGGCAGAGGAGGGAGATGACGCGCGGCGACTGGTCAAACCTGAACAGTGGGCCAGGCGGGCTCACTGTCAGTGACACCCCGCACCGTCCACGTGTTTAAGTGAAGGCGTAATCCAACGCAGTATGTTTCTCCCGCTTCGAAGACGTATTCTGCCGAAACGTTTTCTTTTCTGTTTTATTATTAAAAACAGATTTTGACCAAATCTTTGACTGGCTATAACTTTTTTTAATATAAGTCCAAATGAAATGATTCTTTTCCTACCTCCCTCAAATTTCACCTAGTTTATTTTAAGATTTATTTGAAAAAATTTCAGAACAACTTTTGGTGCTGTTTTTATTTTGTGTGTTAATTCTTTTATATTGCTAAAATAGGATTTTTGAAGAGAGGAGAAATGTTTCAAGTTTTGGAGTGCACCCTGCCTTTCCACACATTGAAGGCAAGCATTCTGAACCCCGGCATAATATTTTTGTGTGTTCGATGACACGTTCATAACATCACCTCACTTTGGAGAAACTTGTTATTTCATGTGATATGATCATATGCATAAATGCATATTAGTGATTTCCATGCTGTTGGAAATGAACACACTTGTGATGATAATCACCCTCATGTGCCTTGCATGCATACCGGCAAGAACTCGGGAAAACCTCTGCCTTGGGTAGGCATGAGTTTGTCGCCGGTCTCCGTCGGGACGGTTATGTCTGGTATGGCATGGTAAGGTGATATGAGCGGTGACTCTGTTGGATGAGATATATTCGTTATACTAATCATGCAGGGAATACTTAAACCTCCTGAGTCGACCATAGATCGAGTCTTGTTCCAGTAACCCCCATACTTGTTTTCGTACTACCACTCGTCTCTACAGCAAGTAGAGTACGGTTCAGTAAGTTGTCAACCTCTTTCTAGCACACACCGTACAGAGAGGCCATGGTGGAAGATACCGGTTGTAGCTGGTAGGCAGGCCACCTGGTCTGGGGGCATGGGTGTTTCCGGTTGGGACCGAGAGGGGAGGCCACCCCTTAGAGCGCGCGATATAAATTTGATCCCATGCTACGCGAGGTTGTAGCCTCCCCACTTAGAGTTGCTTGACAGGTGTCGTGGGTGATTCCAGACACGTGTGAGTTAAGCTGGTGTGTGCAAGTTAGGCGTGTTTTCAACAAAAAGACCGTAGACGGAATTAGTCCCGATGGACTAAAGAAATCCGTTACTCGTGGGTAAAGAGTACACCCTCTGCAGAGAATAAACCTATTCGAATAGCCGTGTCCATGGTTAAGGACTAGAGTCTGGGATGGTCAGGTGTCGGTCTTCGGAGGTGATAACTGTTAAATCAGAACTGGAATACTACTGGTGACTTGTGATAATTATGATTATTATTATTGTGAATTAACCCGTGATATTATTGTTATTATCGAGTATCTCTGGGATGGTTCTACCTCCGGGATATTCACTATGATTGTTTCTTTTAAAGCCCTTTTTGTAGTGTCGCTCAGACGCCCGACTGTGGCATTTATTTTAAAGCCCTTTATGTGGTGTCGCTCAGACGCCCGACTGTGGCATTTCTTTTAAAGCCCTTTATGTGGTGTCGCTCAGACGCCCGACTGTGGCATTTCTTTTAAAGCCCTTTATGTGGTGTCGCTCAGACGCCCGACTGTGGCATTTCTTTTAAAGCCCTTTATGTGGTGTCGCTCAGACGCCCGACTGTGGCATTTCTTTTAAAGCCCTTTATGTGGTGTCGCTAAGACGCCCGACTGTGGCATTGCTTGTTATTTCTTTCATAAATTTTAATACTACCATGTTATTGCATTTTTATAAATAACTTGCTTGCACGCATCAGAGTTTCATTTATCTTTGTGACTGACGTCATGAGCATAAAATAGTTTCAGCACATCATTGTTATATTATACCTGTGTTCATAATGTTTGCGAGTACATTCAAAGTACTCACTGGCTTGTCCCTGGCTATTGTCTTGGCCAGATTTTCTTGCACAGAGAGAAGCGACGCGATGACAGCCCCGGAACCTAAGCAACAGAGATAGCAGCCTTGCGGAGATAGGAGTTAACCTGGTCAGCTGATCCCGTGGGAAATGGAGTCCCATAGACACTGATGTTTCACAACCCGCTTCCGCCATCAACCACTAGAAACCCAATTGTTGTACTCACAGGTCAGAATGGTCTTGTACTACATATTTTTGTATTCTGCTTGGAATTTCTATATCAAGTTGGAGCCTCATCAGCTAACAGTAATCCTGGGGCTGATGAGCACGACGGTCTTTTCTGGAAATTTATTACCCGGAAAACCGGTCGTGACAGACTTGGTATCAGAGCCAGGCTGACCATTGGCTAATCCTATCTTAGCGAGGTCAATAAATATAGGCAAACCAACCCACCAAACCATAACCAAAACCCCAACCAAGCTTCTCGTGCAAGATAGCCACACAGTGACCCAACACCTTTTGGCAGTCGGTGCCCAACCTATCAACCTAACCTGTCGCTCATGCGCCAGTGACCGGCCCCTAAATAGTCCTTTCTCGCAAGCGTGCGAAGGAAGACTCCGTCCCCTTTTTCCTATAAAAGGGGCACGCTAGCCTCAACTCAGCACAGCACAGTCTCTTCCTCGAACCCAGCCACAATGCCTGGCCCTGTCGTGCACAATGAAACCACTGCAACCAACCTTGGAGGTTTTGTGACCATACTCGCAAACCTCACCCGTCGTGCCTATGCGTTAGAAGAGCCACCAGAATATGTTGTGTACCAAGGACCCATGAGCGGTGAAGACCATCAATTTTGGGCCACTGTACACATCTACGGTAGGGGTCTAGCACCCGAGCGCCCCTACAGGTTCACCGGAAGAACAACTTCCTTCGAGCCGCAAGCCATCCAACTAGCCGCTCGAGAGGCTATAGTTCATCTCAGGCACTTGTCGCCCAGATTTAACTGTCGCTCGTTCCACTACTACCCCAGACGCGAAGGGTATGGTAGACCACCCCAAGTTGCCAACGGAGATCACGAGACGGACCCCGCATTGTTGCACCTAGTGCGCTATGTAAGTGCACTAGAGGCACTGTTCGACCAGATCACTATTGATTTAATTGCAACTCGTGGAGAGCTGGTTCGTCGAGCCCCGGCGAGAGAAAACGAGCCCAGCGCCGACACCCCAGTCGTGCTATTTGGACAACTGATTGAGACCCCGAGATCAGCTCCAGCCATCAGCCAAGATGCTTTGATGACCCCAGAAGTGCTTCGTCGCCTTTTGGGAGCACACTCCAACGGGGTTGTGGCTAACAATCCCCGCGATGGTCATCATCACTACCCCGACCCTGCAGTTCCTCCGCCATCTCCGACTAATCCCGGCAATGAGACACGTGGAGAAGCCTCGACATCCTCCTGGCACGCCCGTTTAGACATAAACGAGGTAGACTAAGCTGTATGAGTAGTACCGAGTCTCAGTGTATCCTCACTTTGTAATCGTGCGACCATGTATGTTAACGCAACCTGTCGTTGTGCCTCTGTTTTTAATAGTAGCCTCGCATATTTGGTCAGCGCATAGTTGCATATTTTTCCGGGCACAACTACCAAAACCAACCCGACGACAACCACAGTAACACGTCTCTTTATGAGATATGTGTATCTCTGACACTGACCTGACCTTTGGAGCTGAGCTGGCAAATTTATTACCTTTCACCACGGTAAAATGATCCGGCTCCATTGCTATATAAAGGCCACCTTGTGACCTTACCCAGCAACCCTCACTTTGTGCACCACACTCACAACTTTTTCCTGTCATGCCGAGCCCCAGCATTCATCTGAGAACCCCAGATGCAACCCCAGGTAGCTTTGTCAGAATATTGTGGGATTTTACCCGCAGTACCATGGGTTCTACCCAGCCACCTCAGTACGAGCTGTTCAAATCAAGGATCACCCCTTCCACCTCGGAATATTGGGCAGCAGTACACATCCCTCCTGTAGACCCCAATCAAGATCCAACGGAAGTTTCCTTCGTGGGGAAATCTATGCCAACCCCGCACTTGGCCATAGAAGCTGCTGAGAAGGAAGTGATTGCTCGCCTTCGATCCGATGTACTCTATGCCCGCGAACGAGGATATTATTACTTTCCGAGCCGTGCAGCACCCGGAGAAGTAACGTCTTTTCCCGGTGGGCGTATTGAGAGAGACCCAGTTCTAGCCAACCTTATCCAGTACATCATCGCTCAAGAGCATTTGAACTAGTGAGTAATGGATTATCTCACGGGTCTCGCTGATTTAAATCCTCATATTGCCATCGGCAGATCACTGAGACCCGACCCGGAGAGACGCATACATCGACTGGTCAATCCACTTCCTCCGATAGAAGAGGAGTGTATCCCTTTACCAGAGACATTTTATCAGGACCCCACCCAGTTACCGTTTTCATTTTAGACGTCACTACTGTATTTGTTTTTGCAGCATTTATATTTGCGTGTATCTTATGCATGGTACCCCAAATTTGTGCGACGAGTCGAGTATTTAGTTTCTACTGGTATGAGTAATTTTCTTCGTGATTAACTTGTGTAACCGCGAAAAATCCTAGTATGAGTTTTCTTTTTACTGAATTGCTGCATCATTTATCCCACACTACATGGATTATTTTTTTATTCACGCAGCACCCCGGCAGCAGACTCACTACCGCTCGTACACACATGGAGTATTTGTTTTTCACAACGGCTCTTAGCAAATCTCGAGGACGAGATTTTTTCTTAAGGGGGGGTAGTGTTGTAACACCCCAAAAATTTAACCAGGTTTTTGTTATTAAAATTTTGCCAAGAGTTTAAAATTTTTGTCTGCAAGAATATCCCTGTTGATTTCAAAACTTTTCTTTTAATATTAAGGAGTTTTTCACAAGTGGATCCTTCCAAAACATATTGGAATTATTTTCCCTCTCTTTTAAAAACATCTCTCAATCAGGAGATTTATTTATAAAATTATTTCACCCTGAACTTTATTCATTAAAATGAGTTGTTTTAAAATTTGGAGCTCTTTTTGAACTACAACCTTTTGATATATTTATCTAAAAATCCAACCAAAATTTGGAGATGTCATGTGATGTCTCTAAATCACTTTTGTGCAATAATATATTTAATTCATTGCATAATTTGAGCTCTGCATCAATTTTTCCTTCTCTGGTCCAGAGTGCACTTTGCACTACAACCCTTTTAAATGATTCTTCCTAGCCTCCACCAAAATTATAGGATATTGGTAGTATCATATGATTCAGCATTATGCAAAAACCTAGTGTTGTTCCTTGAAAATTTTGAGTCAATCAACCACTTTTTCATTCTGGTCCAGCCCTGTGATTTCTACTGCAACCCTATTTATTTTTGCTCCAATGATCTTGTGCTTTCTCCTACTTGTAGACAGCCCTACCAAACCTCTAAGTCCAGGAGCATGCACCCATTGGATTATTTTTGGTTCATGAAATAATGCCATTTATTTCCTGTCCAGAATTGAAGTTCTGCAAAACTTGCACTAACAAGTTTGTGCTTTTCACAAACTAACCTCACCACCCTCTCCTTCATCCACAGAGACACTGATCTGGAGATTTTGGCCACTCCAAGAAAAGCCTAAGTGCCCTTGGCATTTTGTCAAACACCTTTCGGGCATGATCAGTTTTGACATGAGTCCTTGTTTGCACTATGGACTTGATCCCCTGGCCAAACCAGCATGTCAAATGGTTTTGCCTTAGACTATAACCCCACCCTGCTAACTTTCTTGTGGTTTGGAGCCCCCTAACATGCCATAGCATTTCGTCGAGCACGTCCCGTGCGTGCACTGGGCGCGCCCAGAGCGCACAAATTGTAGCCGCGTGCCCAAGCCGACACGCTGGCCCCCCTGGCTTTGGCCCACACGGCAGCATCACGCCACGCGCTCCCCTTCTCTCAGCTACGCGCCAAGCCGCCCCTCGCCGCGCCCGGCAGGCCAAGCACTAGCCGCCGCCGCCGCCCGACAGCCCTGCGCCGTTCAGAGCCGCCCAAGCCACCCCGGCTCGCCACCTGGACCCTGGAGCAGTGCGAGCTCATCCGCAAGTGTGTCTGCTAGCCCTCGTCGCCACCACGTCGCCCTCCAGCACAGAGAGGCGGTTCGCCGCGTTCTTATCTCCGGCCATCTCGGACCGACCTAGCCACTCTTTATAAGGAAGCCCCGAGCGTCTCCGAGCCCTCAGGTAGCCTCACGCCGTCTCACTAGTGCCCCCCATCGCCACCATTTGAAAGGGACAGGTCATCTTCAATCTCTCCGGTCAGTTCGGCCACCGCCATGTCCCAGCTCCGTTCGGCGCAGCCAAGGCCTCCCCCTCTCCACTCTCTTCGCCAGAAGTCCTCTCTTCCTCCCGTGAACTCCTCCCCCCTGCTCAATTTGGATCGGGAACCACCGCCACCCCAAAACCACTTCGCCACCGAAGCTTTCCCCCGCCGCGGAACTCGCCGCCGGCGATTTACTCCTCCCCCGGCGACCCTGCGACCACCGGGAGAACCGCCCCAGCCATGCGGACCCATCCCTACCCTCGAGGGCCCGCGAGGAGCAGCCAAACACCGGCGACGATCGCCGGAGCCCCGCCCCGCTCGGGCAGAGGAGGGAGATGACGCGCGGCGACTGGTCAAACCTGAACAGTGGGCCAGGCGGGCCCACTGTCAGTGACACCCCGCGCCGTCCACGTGTTTAAGTGAAGGCGTAATCCAACGCAGTATGTTTCTCCCGCTTCGAAGACGTATTCTGCCGAAACATTTTCTTTTCTGTTTTATTATTAAAAACAGATTTTGACCAAATCTTTGACTGGCTATAACTTTTTTTAATATAAGTCCAAATGAAATGATTCTTTTCCTACCTCCCTCAAATTTCACCTAGTTTATTTTAAGATTTATTTGAAAAAAATTCAGAACAACTTTTGGTGCTGTTTTTATTTTGTGTGTTAATTCTTTTATATTGCTAAAATAGGATTTTTGAAGAGAGGAGAAATGTTTCAAGTTTTGGAGTGCACCCTGCCTTTCCACACTTTGAAGGCAAGCATTCTGAACCCCGGCATAATATTTTTGTGTGTTCGATGACACGTTCATAACATCACCTCACTTTGGAGAAACTTGTTATTTCATGTGATATGATCATATGCATAAATGCATATTAGTGATTTCCATGCTGTTGGAAATGAACACACTTGTGATGATAATCACCCTCATGTGCCTTGCATGCATACCGGCAAGAACTCGGGAAAACCTCTGCCTTGGGTAGGCATGAGTTTGTCGCCGGTCTCCGTCGGGTCGGTTATGTCTGGTATGGCATGGTAAGGTGATATGAGCGGTGACTCTGTTGGATGAGATATATTCATTATACTAATCATGCAGGGAATACTTAAACCTCCTGAGTCGACCATAGATCGAGTCTTGATCCAGTAACCCCCATACTTGTTTTCGTACTACCACTCGTCTCTACAGCAAGTAGAGTACGGTTCAGTAAGTTGTCAACCTCTTTCTAGCACACACCGTACAGAGAGGCCATGGTGGAAGATACCGGTTGTAGCTGGTAGGCAGGCCACCTGGTCCGGGGGCATGGGTGTTTCCGGTTGGGACCGAGAGGGGAGGCCACCCCTTAGAGCGCGCGATATAAATTTGATCCCATGCTACGCGAGGTTGTAGCCTCCCCACTTAGAGTTGCTTGATAGGTGTCGTGGGTGATTCCAGACACGTGTGAGTTAAGCTGGTGTGTGCAAGTTAGGCGTGTTTTCAACAAAAAGACCGTAGACGGAATTAGTCCTGATGGACTAAAGAAATCCGTTACTCGTGGGTAAAGAGTACACCCTCTGCAGAGAATAAACCTATTCGAATAGCCGTGTCCATGGTTAAGGACTACAGTCTGGGATGGTCAGGTGTCGGTCTTAGTGTCGGTCTTCGGAGGTGATAACTGTTAAATCAGAACTGGAATACTACTGGTGACTTGTGATAATTATGATTATTATTATTGTGAACTAACCCGTGATATTATTGTTATTATCGAGTATCTCTGGGATGGTTCTACCTCCAGGATATTCACTATGATTGTTTCTTTTAAAGCCCTTTTTGTGGTGTCGCTTAGACGCCCGACTGTGGCATTTATTTTAAAGCCCTTTATGTGGTGTCGCTCAGACGCCCGACTGTGGCATTTCTTTTAAAGCCCTTTATGTGGTGTCGCTCAGACGCCCGACTGTGGCATTTATTTTAAAGCCCTTTATGTGGTGTCGCTCAGATGCCCGACTGTGGCATTTCTTTTAAAGCCC
>NC_057807.1:244232609-244232853 GCF_018294505.1 Triticum aestivum
ATTGTTATCATCAAGTATCTCTGGGATGGTTCTACCTTCGGGATATTCACTATGATTGTTTCTTTCAAAGCCCTTTATGTGGTGTCGCTCAGACGCACGACTGTGGCATTTATTTTAAAGCCCTTTATGTGGTGTCGCTCAGATGCCCGACTGTGGCATTTCTTTTAAAGCCCTTTATGTGGTGTCGCTCAGACGCCCGACTGTGGCATTTCTTTTAAAGCCCTTTATGTGGTGTCGCTCAAAC
>NC_057807.1:244232952-244236415 GCF_018294505.1 Triticum aestivum
CTTTTAAAGCCCTTTATGTGGTGTCGCTCAGACGCCCGACTGTGGCATTTCTTTTAAAGCCCTTTATGTGGTGTCGCTCAGACGCCCGACTGTGGCATTTCTTTTAAAGCCCTTTATGTGGTGTCGCTCAGATGCCCGACTGTGGCATTTCTTTTAAAGCCCTTTATGTGGTGTCGCTCAGACGCCCGACTGTGGCATTTCTTTTAAAGCCCTTTATGTGGTGTCGCTAAGACGCCCGATTGTGGCATTGCTTGTTATTTCTTTCATAAATTTTAATACTACCATGTTATTGCATTTTTATAAATAATTGCTTGCACGCATCAGAGTTCCATTTCTCTTTGTGACTGATGTCATGAGCATAAAATAGTTTCAGCACATCATTGTTATATTATACCTGTGTTCATAATGTTTGCGAGTACATTCAAAGTACTCACTGGCTTGTCCCTGGCTATTGTCTTGGCCAGATTTTCTTGCACGGAGAGGAGCGACGCGATGACAGCCCCGGAACCTAAGCAACGGAGATAGCAGCCTCGCGGAGATAGGAGTTAACCTGGTCAGCTGTTCCCGTGGGAAATGGAGTCCCATAGACACTGATGTTTCACAACCCGCTTCCGCCATCAACCACTAGAAACCCAATTGTTGTACTCACAGGCCAGAATGGTCTTGTACTACATATTTTGTATTCTGCTTGGAATTTCTGTATCAAGTTGGAGCCTCATCAGCTAACAGTAATCCTGGGGCTGATGAGCACGACGGTCTTTTCTGGAAATTTATTACCTGGAAAACCGGTCGTGACATGTATTGAACGTTTTTGCAAAATCGTTATGGTTTAAGAGCAGTTTTGAAAAAACCGTTTTTTTTCAGAACCGAAAACGTGAATCGTATTTTGAACTCAATTTTCAAACCGTTTGTCCTAATTGAGCAAATAAGATGGCATTGGAAAGCTGGTGAAAATCCGCATTTTTCATATATCTAATGTTTTTTCTATTTCTATACGATTTAAAAGTAATTTGGAAAACGGTGAAATTCTGGGCGAAACGTATTTTCGCGATTTTTTGCAAAAGGTTTGTTGGATTGATGCAAATGATACGGCGTTGGAAAGCTATGGAAAATGCGCAACATTTTCGTATAGAAATGTTTTTCTAATTCCTTACGATTTAAAAAAGAATTCGAATACGGTCAAATTTGATTTCAAGCGCGATTTTTTAAAAAGTTTGTCGAAATGAGGCAAATAATATACGTTGGAAAGATATCGAAAATACGGAACTTAGTCATGTTGAACGTTTTCTCAAATTCGCAACTGTTGAAGAGTAATTTGGATTACGGTGAGACCCATCGTGCTGTTTTTCTGTCAGAAAAAACAGAGTACTTGTACTGATCTACATGTGCGTTTGTACTGATATATTCTTCGGAGAGTAATTTTGAAAGGTTCCGAAAAAAAAGAATACTTGAACTGATGTTTGCATGGTTTTGTACTAAGCGTGTTTTCACTAACTAGACTTTGATCTGTTTTAGGTAATATTTTTGCTCGTAAGTTTTCAACGGTTTATTGTATCATCGCCCCTGTACTTGCATGGTTTATATCATCGAACTGAATGATAGGATTTTCAAAAAGAAAATGTTTTTTAACTAAACATTTTTTACAACGATGTTATGGACTTCTCTTATTTTATGACTTGTACTTTTCCCATTTGAATTGCATGTAGTCTCTTTTTGCTTGAACTTTTATAATACAAAACCGAATGGTTCACTTTTACCTCCTCTCTTTTAAAGCATTCAGAACTAATGAACTAAAAGAAAATGGTGAGCACAGTGCATTTTTATACCACAGTTCATAATAGAGAGCACAATCCATGTGAATTGTATAAAAGATAAGTAACAGTAAAAATGGATTATTGGTGTTTTATAGAGTTTGTAGTACCATCACAACCAAAGTTCATAATGACATAACCTTTGTTCGTGCTGATACACAAGTACATTGCAGCCAAAGTATTACAAACTAACAAACATAATAAGCCACCTCGCTAGAACAAAGCATCTCAGACGGCTCTACTCCTGTTGCACAGAAAAGTGAACAACAAAATATTTTTGGCTAGAGTAGCAAAGGTACCAAGAAAATGCACAATTCTATTGACTAACACGTGAAGTGGATGTACGCGTGCCTTGTAGCGTAGGGTTGTACTGACACACTCAGCATCAGGGGATTTCCATTTCACACAAGATCAAACTGCACCACTTCGTTATGCGAAGGCCAGCTGCCTGGGTCATCAGCGTCGAACTGAACCCCACGCCCCTGAAATATTTTAGTACGGGTTAGATACAGTGCCAAACTAGTACCTGAAAATCTCATCCCCAAATATGCATGTCAATCTTCACAGTTGGAAGTAATCTGATCTATCTCAAAACATCAAACTGATACATACATGCAAGAACAAAACCGGTACAAGAAATACAAACAATCAATATGAGGAGGAATCTCTAGATGAATAAGAACAGAGCATCAAGAAGATTCATCAAATTCATACCAAAAATATGAGGAGGGGTCATGGTACGCCAAACAATAGGCTATGCGGCAGGAGGTCATGACCTACAGTTTCAGTGGTATATGCCTAATAATAATTGGAAGGTAGATGATCAGCCAGTGTCGGCCTCCAAGGCCAACAACCTTCTTGACAACACACTATAGACCGACCAACATGGACTTTGTTGGGTTTAGTTTATTCATTCATGCACTATTAGGCGTGCGCATTTTGAACTTACGAAGTTTTCTATACACATCTTGTAACTCCCCGGATTCGATGCGCCAGGTGTCCGCCAGTTATTCGCCGTTGTTTCCATGTCATTTGCTTGCGTGTTGCATTTTATCATGTCATCATGTGCATCTCATTTTGCATACGTGTTCGTCTCATGCATCCGAGCATTTTCCCTGTTGTCCGTTTTGCAATCCGGCACTCCTATGTCCTCCGGCGTTCCCTTTTTGTCTCTTGTTGTGAGAGGGTGTTAAACTTTCTCGGAATGGCCCGAGTCTTGCCAAGCGGCCTTGGTATAGCACCGGTAGACCGCCTGTCAAGTTTCGTGCCATTTGGAGGTCGTTTGATACTCCAACGGTTAACCGGGTAACCGCGAAAGCCTCTTTTGTGTGCAGCCCAACACCCCTTTCAAAGTGGCCCAAAACCCATCCAAACCCCCTCCATGCTCTCGGTCGGTCGATCACGATCGCGTGGCCGAAAACCGCTCCTCATTTGGACTCTCCTAGCTCCCTCTACCTATATATATGTGCACCTCCCCCGAAATCCCGGTCTAACCCTAGTCATCTTCCTCCTGCCGCCGCCGGACACGTCCACCCCGGCCAGACATGTCCTCCGGCCACGTCGCCCGGCCAATCCCGCGTCGCCACCTCAACCTCCGCTGCCCCGCGCCCAATCCCCCGCCGCCACGTGGCTCCTGCGCCGTCCCCGCCGCC
>NC_057807.1:244236854-244243410 GCF_018294505.1 Triticum aestivum
GCCGCCGCGGAGTGCCGCCGCCGCCGCGCGCATCCGGCGCCGCTCCCTCCCCTCCGGCCTCCTCCGACGCCAGATCCGGGGGCCCCATGCCCGGATCCGTCCTCTCCCGGCTTCCCCGACCTCTCCCTCGACTCCGACCGCCGTCTCCGTCCTCTCCGGCGAAGCTCCGGCGAGATCCTCCGCGTTGACTTTTTCCCCGCGAGGTTGAAATATCTGCTAAGTCCCTGATATTTTTCATTTTCTTGCCATGTTCAACGCATCATAACTCTGTGCATACAGCTCCGTTTCGTGCGTATAATATGTCAATTTTTTTGCCTCGACGAGTACTTCATTTCTTTCCATTACATCATTTTCATTTGAGCTCATCCTGATGCCCCAAATGCTGTTGGAAGAGTGCATGTTGATGTTAATCTGCTGGAACTGTTATAACATGCTCATTTGTCATTTTTGCCATGTTTGATGTGTGCATCCAATGAGGTTGATGCCTACATGTGTTTTGATATATGCCATGCCATCTTTCCAGTGGTGCCATCCATGTATTTTTGTGGGTCTTGTATTGAGTGCATTGAGCTTGTTAAGGAGGTTACTTGCTGTTGCTGTTTTCCTGACTGATTCTGTTATATTTTGCTGCTATGTAAACCTGCTGCTACAAGTCATTTCGTGCATAATCTGGAGATGTTTACTAAGGATGTTTTGTTATACATGTCTTGCTCTATCCATTCATGCCAATGGTTGCATTTATAGCCTACAGTAGCCTGTTGTAATCTTGCTCCAAACTTGCTAAATAATGTTGCTGTCAGCCTGTTAACATTAAGTTCAATGTTTCCATGATTGTTGCTAGTGATCCATGCACCCTATGAACTTGTTCTTGCCATGCTTAGCTTCTCAAACATGTATTCTTACACTTGGTTGCCTTTCCATGCCATGTGTTTCTCTGTGGTGAGTGGTTCAAGCTCACCAACATGCCTACTTATTGTTGTTCCTGCCATGTTTGAATCTGTCATATAACTCGCCATGTTTACATGGGTGCCATCATATTTTCTGTGCCCTTTTGGCTCATGGTCAGTAAGGGACTTTTGTTCTATGCAATTAGTAGATTCATGCCATGCCTTTGTTTGCCATGATAAGTTCCTGTAACTTGTTGTTTGGTATCTCTAAACATTGCAACCTGATGTTATTTCCTCATAAGTCTGAAACTGTTATTATTTGCAATCTTACCATGCCTTTTTGTGCATGTTCTAGTTGTTTCTGGAGATAGCTCAGTGTTCATGTCTTGTCATGCTTTACCGGTACTTCATGCCCATGCCTTTTGTTCTTATGTTGGGGTGCTGTAGCTTGTTGTTTTGATGCTTGCTAGATGCCTAGTTGCTGTTTTGGACAGATTGTTGTCATACCTTGTATAGAGTGTATGTGTTGAACCGTTGCTCCGTTTTGAGTGTGCTCTATATGAAACTTGCTTAATTTTGCATGTAGCTTCATATTATCATGTTGCATCCTTGTTTTGAGGTGTTTTCTTGATGTTTGTATGCATTTTGCATCGATGCCATGTTGAACTTGTTTCGCTCATATCTTCTAGGCCGTAGCTCCGAATCTAATGAACTTTATATGTAACTTGACTAGAAACTCGTGTAGATCATCTTGGTGCATCTTGACTTGCTGTTTAACAACTTGAACATAATGTTTATTCAGATCTGGACCAATTTCGAAATTTGCATATGAGGACTTACCGGAATTGTTATATGTTGTTTCTGGCCTCATTTAAACTTGCCTTGATGTGTTGTTCTTGTTTGCATCATCTCTTGCCATGAGTAGCTTCATGTAGCTTTGTAATGCATCATGCTTGGTTGTGCATCATGTCTTGCCTATGTGTGGTGTGTTTACCGTGTTGTGTGCTTCTTCTTGATAGTTCCTGTTTCGTTGCGATCGTGAGGATTCGTTCGTCTACGCTTGGTTCGTCTTCGTGGCTTCATCTTCTTCATGGACTCGTTCTTCTTCCTTGCGGGATTTCAGGCAAGATGACCGCTACCCTGGATCTCACTACTATCATTGCTATGCTAGTTGCTTCGTTCTATCGCTATGATGCGCTTCCTATCACTTGTTCTACAAGCCTCCCCAAATTGCCATGAACCTCTAACCTTTGACACCCTTTCTAGCAAACCGTTGTTTGGCTATGTTACTGCTTTGCTCAACCCCTCTTATAGCGTTGTTAGTTGCAGGTGAAGTGAAGATTTCTCCATGGTGGACAGGGTTATGTTGGGATATCACAATATCTCTTATATTATTAATGCATCTATATATTTGGTAAAGGGTGGAAGGCTCGGCCTTATGCCTGGTGTTTTGTTCCACTCTTGCCGCCCTAGTTTCCGTCATACCGGTGTTATGTTCCCAGATTTTGCGTTCCTAACGCGGTCGGGTGATTTATGGGACCCCCTTGACAGTTCGCTTTGAATAAAACTTGCCCAGCAAGGCCCAACCTTGGTTTTACCATTTGCCTCACCACCACATATACCCTTCCCTTGGGTCGGCCAACCCAAGGGTCATCTTTATTTTAGCCCCCCCCCCCCGGGACAGTGCTTCTCTAAGTGCTGGTCCAAACCGAGCGATGTCCGGTGCCCCCTGGGCAACCAGGGTCTATGCCAACCCGACGTCTGGCTCATCCGGTGTGCCTTGAGAACGAGATATGTGCAGCTCCTATCGGGATTTGTCGGCACGTCCGGGCGGCTTTGCTGGTCTTGTTTTACCATTGTCGAAATGTCTTGTAAACCAGGATTCTGAGACTGATTGGGTCTTCCTGGGAGAAGGAATATCCTTCGATTTATCGCGAGAGCTTATCATGGGCTAAGTTGGGACACCCCTGCAAGGTATAAACTTTCGAGAGCCGTGCCCGCGGTTATGTGGCAGATGGGAATTTATTAATGTCTGGTTGTAGATAACTTGACACCAGATCCGAATTAAAACGCATCAACCGCGTGTGTAGCCGTGATGGTCTCTTCTCGGCGGAGTCCGAGAAGTGAACACGGTTTATGGGTTATGTTTGACGTAAGTAGGAGTTCAGGATCACTTCTTGATCATTGCTAGCTTCACGACCGTTCCTTTGCTTCTCTTCTCGCTCTCATTTGCGTATGTTAGCCAACATATATGTTTAGTCGCTGCTGCAACCTCACCACTTTACCCCTTCCTTTCCCATTAAGCTTTGCTAGTCTTGATACCCATGGTAATGGGATTGCTGAGTCCTCGTGGCTCACAGATTACTACAACAACAATTGCAGGTACAGGTTATGCAATGATCATGACGCGAGAGCGATGTTTGCTTGTTTTGGAGTTCTTCTTCTGCTTCTTCTTCGATCAGGGGATAGGTTCTAGGTCGGCAGCCTGGGCTAGCAGGGTGGATGTCGTTTGAGTTTCTGTTTGTGTTTCATCCGTAATCGGATGGTGCTCTTATGTAAGATGATGTTGTATTCGTGTGGCATTGTATGCCTCTTGTATGTATCCCCATCTATTATGTAATGTTGATGTAATGATATCCACCTTGCAAAAGCGTCTTCAAGATGCTCTTCTATCCTTGGTGGGACCTTTGAGTTCCTTTAGGATAGGGTCGCATCTTGGGCGTGACAAGTTGGTATCAGAGCCTCGACCAACCTTAGGAGCCCCCCTTGATTGATCGTGTAGTTTGGCCGTTGTCGAGTCTAGAAAAAAACTGATTTTGGAGTCTAGTTATATCAGAGAGTAGGAATTCTTTTTACTCCTCAGCCCCTTTGTCGCTCTGGTGAGGAATCTTGACGTAGGTGTTTTGAATTACTCCTCTTCCCATTCAAATTTTTCTTTAGGTTCACGCAATTGGTTTTCCAATCGTTGTTCCTCAGCTCTTTTCATCCGGTGCATTTCTCGTCAAGTTGACTCGAGCCTCTTGTGACGCCCCCGATTCAATCGTACACTAATCATGCACGCAAATGTGTACGATCAAGATCAGGGACTCACGGAAAGATATCACAACACAACTCTAAAACATAAATAAGTCATACAAGCATCATAATACAAGCGAGGGGCCTCGAGGGCTCGAATACAAGTGCTCGATCATAGACGAGTCAGTGGAAGCAACAATATCTGAGTACAGACATAAGTTAAACAAGTTTGCCTTAAGAAGACTAGCACAAACTGGGATACAGATCGAAAGAGGCGCAGGCCTCCTGCCTGGGATCCTCCTAACTACTCCTGGTCGTCGTCAGCAGCCTGCACGTAGTAGTAGGCACCTCCAGTGTAGTAGTCGTCGTCGACGGTGGCGTCTGGCTTCTGGGCTTCAACATCTGGTTGCGACAACCAGAAAGAAGGAAAGGGGGAAAAAGGGGGGAGAAAGCAACCGTGAGTACTCATCCAAAGTACTCGCAAGCAAGGAACTACACTACATATGCATGGGTATACGTGTAAGGAGGCCATATCAGTGGACTGAATTGCAGAATGCCAGAATAAGAGGGGGATAGCTAATCCTGTCGAAGACTACGCTTCTGGCAGCCTCCATCTTGCAGCATGTAGAAGAGAGTAGATTGAAGTCCTCCAAGTAGCATCTCCAAGTAGCATCTCCAAGTAGCATCTCCAAGTAGCATCTCCAGTAGCATCGCATAGCATAATCCTACCCGGCGATCCTCTCCTCGTTGCCCTGTGGAAAAGCGATCACCGGGTTGTCTGTGGAACTTGTCTGGGTGTGTTTTATTAAGTATCCGGTTCTAGTTGTCATAAGGTCAAGGTACAACTCCGAGTCGTCCTTTTACCGAGGGACACGGCTATTCGAATAGATTAACTTCCCTGCAGGGGTGCACCACATAACCCAAGACGCTCGATCCCATTTGGCCGGACACACTTTCCTGGGTCATGCCCGGCCTCGGAAGATCAACACGTCGCAGCCCCACCTAGGCACAACAGAGAGGTCAGCCCGCCGGTCTAAATCCTATGTGCGCAGGGGTCTGGGCCCATCGCCCATTGCACACCTGCACGTTGCGAGGGCAGCCAGAAACAGACCTAGCAACCTCCATTACAAAGGAAGTTGCGTTAATGCAGTCCAATCCGGCGCGCGCCGCTCCGTCGCTGACGTCAAGAAGGCTTCGGCTGATACCACGACGCCGGGATACCCATAACTACTCCCGCGTAGATGGTTAGTGCGTATAGACCAAATGGCCAGACTCAGATCAAATACCCAGATCTTGTTAAGCGTGTTAAGTATCCGCGAATGCCGAACAGGGCCAGGCCCATCTGTCTCCTAGGTGGTCTCAACCTGCCCTGTCGCTCCGCCACAAAGTAACAGTCGGGGGCCGTCGGGAACCCAGGCCCACCTCTACCGGGATGGAGCCACCTGTCCTTTCAGCCCCCTCATCAGAATCACTTGCGGGTACTCCTCGAGCTGACCCGACTTTAGTGACCATCTGTATAGTATGTATGTATGTATAGTATATACCCATGATCACCTCCCAAGTGATCACGGCCCGATAGTATAGCAAGGCAGACTGACAAGAATGTAGGGCCAATGATGATAAACTAGCATCCTATACTAAGCATTTAGGATTGCAGGTAAGGTATCAACAAATGTAGCAACAATGTCAGGCTATGCATCAGAATAGGATCAACGGAAAGCAGTAACATGCTACACTACTCTAATGCAAGCAGTATAGAGGAGAATAGGCGATATCTGGTGATCAAGGGGGGGCTTGCCTGGTTGCTCAGACAAGAAGGAGGGGTCGTCGGTGACGTAGTCGACCATAGGGGCATCAGCATCGTCACGGGGTCTACCGGAGAGAAGAGGGGGGAGAAACAGTAAATACATAGCAAGCAAGTGCATAACAGGACAACAAGCAGAGCTAGACGTGTTCTATCGCGGTATGAGGTGATACCGGTGAAGGGGGGAAACATCCGGGAAAGTATTCCCGGTGTTTCACGTTTTTGGGCAGAGGAGCCGGAGGGGGAAAGTTGCGAGTTCGATAGGTTAGGGATGCGTGGTGGACAAACGGGCTGCGCTTCCGGATTCGTCTCTTCGTTCTGAGCAACTTTCATGTACAAAGTTTTTCCATCCGAGCTACGGTTAATTTTATATTAATTTTAAAAGATTTAATTCATTTTTAGGATTTATTTAATTATTTAAATTCAACATTATCCAGAACAGTGCACGCTGGCGTCAGCATGACATCAGTATGACATCAGCAGTCAACAAGGGCGTTGACTGGTCAACTGACATGTGGTTCCCGCATGTCATAGGTTGTTCACTAATTAGCAGCTAACATTTTAATTAGCAGGTTAATTAGATTTAGTTAGTTAACTAAACAGAGTTAATTAAGTTAATTAATTATCCTAATTAATTAATTAATTGTTATTATCTTTTTTTAACGTTTCAGAGGGGCCGGCCCCACATGTCATTGGCCCTAGGGGCCATAGCGGGTTTGGGCGGCGGTTAACGGGGCGGGCGCTGGGTGCGGGCGCTCGTGCCCGAGGCCACAGCAGCAGGCCGAGCACGGCGGCAGAGGATCACGGCGCGGGGAGGCCGCAGGGCGCGGGCAGGCCGGCCGGCGGCCAC
>NC_057807.1:244243906-244255175 GCF_018294505.1 Triticum aestivum
GGTAGCGGCTAGGGTTTGACCAGGGGGAGTGGGGGGTTAAGCCGGCGGGGTGGACCGGCTGGGCCAGGTGGGCTGGCCGGTTGGGCCTTGGCTTGCTGGGCCGAAGCCCAAGGGGGGCAGGGGGTTTTCTCTTTCTTTTTTTGTAGTTTTGTTTTATGTTTTTATTTTTTTTATTTTTCTTTATTTTCTTTTACTATTTTAGCTCATTTTAAAAATATAGGCCTTATATAAAAACATGGTTTCTACATGACAATTAGTTAGGGAATATTTTCAACACATCGAACATTTTAGTTTTGACTTTTGAAAACTTTAATTGTTTTAACTTTAATTCAAATTTAGAATTTGAATCCGTTTCGATCTAACATGGAATTATCAACAATAACCGAGGTGACGTGGCATCGTTAACATGGGATTACTGTAGCCTGATTACCCGGGCGTCACAAATCTCCTCCACTACAAGAAATCTCGTCCCGAGATTTAAGAGGGGGACTAGGGGGAAAGGTCTGGTTACGAAATCCTAACGAATCTTCTCGTCTTTGGTTGCTCTTCTCGAAGAGGTCGATCCATTACATTGATGTCTTCAGTTCTCCGCTTCGGGCCATCATGATGAAGTTATCGTCCTTCCTTGGGGATCTTCATCGTACTTACGGAAAGGATAAGGGGTAGCTTCAAAAGGACAGACCTCTACAAGGTTGACTATCTGGTCGATAACACCGAGGAAGGTGGCGGAAGTTACTCTCGAATTGAATCTTAAGAAAATATCGAGAGCAAAGTAAGGAGGTACCATGAGAAGTTTCAAATGGATAGGCAAGCGTTTGATGCCTAATCAGCAGGCGAAAAGGGTTCAGGGCAACGAGAATAAGTATTGCGTCTGATACCAAAATAGATCGCTTGGGACGGTGGTCCGTGAATTACATATGAGTCCACTCGCGAGGAATAACTTTGGGAACAGGGGGTGTACAGGAGAGTCAAGTTTCGATCCTGTGAAACTGTGGGTTATGGGCCCACCATGTGGATTAACAGTAGGAAGGGCGGTGACGTCTTGCACGATCATGATAGTAAGGCATATCAGAGAGTAGCATGTCAGTTATGTCGGCAACAGCATCGATACCAAGGGCGAGGGACGAAGAGAACCATTTTCCCGCTCGTTGAACGAGGCGGACCAATAGGCAAGGTTCCCGTTCATCGGTGTATTTCGGAAATGTCATCAACAATAGTAACAGGATTTTGCTGACGAAATTGCGCACTGAGGTGTTTACATAAGCAGTGAATCATTACTGCTTAGATTATATAGATCACAAGAGAGATCAAACAAACCAATGGAAAGGAAAAGTGATTATCAGGTTTAAACAGAATAATGGAAAGGAAAATGTGTCCAAACACATATTTCAAGGGTATATCCTTACCAAGGACAAGTAGAGAATGATATCCTTGACAGGATATAAGGTCGACAAGCCTCTAGGTGAGGGGAGAGAAATTTTCCATACAGCGGTGTTTGGATAATTGAGCAGGAAACATTTAGCATTGGGCTTCAAATGTCCTTGTTGAAAAGCGGAGTACCATGAACATGCTTCGAGATAGCAATGCATGGTGTTTCAATCAAGGGCCAGACTTTGGATACTCAGAGGATTCATCAGGAATAACTTATAGAATAAGTCTTACAATTCCCTCCTGGAAGAATGGTTAACCTTGCCAAAAAGGAACAACTATAACACTAGGTCCTCCGGCCAGGTGTTCTAGGCATGTCATCACCTTGCCGGGTCTTATGAAGACTAGCGTTATAACTCTTGTAAATATGTTCCAACCATCATATCTGATGGAGATTCAGATAAGATTGGTGTCAGGATAACTCAGACTTAAGATGCCTGAGAAGAAAGGTGCAACACAATTGTCGAGATGGCATTGTAAGATTCTCGGGAAATGAACTATGGGAGCGAGTTTCAACACAAGAGTTCATCATTTAAACCAAAGAGAGGATGACGGGGTAGCTGATGGAGCCAGTGACAATCCTCGAGATTTCCAAAAAGGTGGATTTCCACAATTATGTGAACAAGGAGATAGCATTTGTCCGATCAAATGGTATAATGATGTATGCTCGAGGAAAACATACACAATTAACATTGGTTCAAAGGTGCACCCGAAATATGGGCTGGGTTGCATGACCAACATTGGAATGGTGATTCAATAATCAACAGTCTAAGAATGAACGACCTACCATTAACTTCAAAGCAATAGGGTTGCTAGAAGGGAGGAATCCAAACAGCACCGCTCACTTGTTGGTACCCCGGTTGGAATCAACACAAGGACCAAGAAAGAATGGTGATGGTGAGAAGTATCAATATACCAAGAATTCTTAAGAGGTGGTGAAATTCTCACGACATTCTTGACATAAAAAGATGGTAATGCTCCAAGGTAAAGAAGAACATATGATGGATAGTAAGGAACTCAAGGTATAACACAAAACACGGACAAGTTTGTGTTGAACGGAAGGCAATAAAGTGGACGATGATAATACCAATCATCGAGGGAAAGGATGGTATTTCTCATCATGAATTCAATTGATATCCTGGAAGAGCTCAGAACGTTGATGATGATCATGACACATTCTGTCGAGAGGTTTCCTGGAGATGTAATCGATCGGCGATGACATCAAGTCAAAGGAATGATGAAGCAAAATGATCTTGGGACCATGAGTAGGACACAAACTCGAATTCAAGCTTGTCGTTCAAGGTGGAACGATAAGACAAGGAAGATCGATGTAAGCTTAGCTCATCACCGAAGTTGTGCTTTGGGAGTAAGGACCAGGTAGCACAGTTAAAATCGGCACGACAAGGATATAGCCAAACAGGATATGAATGACGTGATCGGGTAAAAACTCGTAAGTAAGGAAGATTACTAAGAGTTGTTGAACCGTAGTGCGGACTCGATTCATTTATCGGGGTACTCGAGTGACTAACCACTCAAAACCCAGGAAAATGTACTTGACGAAGAACTCATAAGAAGTTATGTAGTTCCGTGACAATCTCGAGATACTAGGGGGTAATACTCGATGACAGACCAAAGTAAAGGTTGGACATGTGTATTGATCCACAGAAGACAAGTGCTTAAACTTTCCCGAGAAATGGGATCAAAGAAGAACATATGGTCGGAACCACGATTGCAAAGAATCAATTCACCGATACCAGATGATATTATATCAACGAAATAGTTATTATAACAAGAAGCTTCTATGGTAGGTCCCACATCGTGTCCATGGGCATGAACACAAAGTTCAAGGTCGACTCCCACTTCTTCAATGTATAACCTTCCATTCACTTCTCGTCTTCAAAGAAGTTGTATGGTAGAAAATTATCTGGTAAAACACCAGAAGAGTATGACTCGTGAAAACTTTCGGGTTCACACGGTTTAGAGAAGGCATATGTTCAACCCATAGGGGCTTCCTAGAAACATATACCACAAGTTTCAAGAGTAAATATCACAAGCTCGAAAGTAGAGCAATGTTAAGAAAGTAGATGATACAATTTAACAAAGGCATTATGTATCCGAGGGAAGGCTCGCAAGGTTATTAAACATGAAGGGCGATGTCGGATAAAATCCATTAAAGGATCTGCCGGTCCATAACAGAGCTGATGTGAGCATCGACACACAACCAGAGGAAGTAACAATGCAAGGGCAGTGGATTATAGAAACAACTGACTAATCCAGAGCTCAAATGCAAAGGAATTAAGATTTTCAAATCAAGGGATCAGAAGCAATGTTCTGATTAGGGATGGCTAAGTAGAATAGCCTTAGGGGTACAATCGGCGGCAATTGGATGGGTTGAGAACCAGCTCATGTTTAAAATGACGTCTGAGTCGGAAAGATAATTTAAAAGGATCAACTGACGATTGCGTGCATTCGCACTCATGTTGAATCAAAAGGAACAAAATGACGGTGCCTAAGAATACTAACGAATATTGCCAGACATATGGAAAGCATCCATCATGCAAGTAGTCAAGTATTGCAGAGCAATAAGCTACTAAGGATTTTTGGAGGATCGAATAATATTTCGAAGACCATTGTGAAACACATGAACAACTGGGGGATGAGTGGATACTCGATAAGTGCGAGAATTATCCGTAGGGGTATTCAGGTGACAAAGAACAGCAAGGCAGTAAGCTTAAAGGATTATCGAAACAACGACGAGTGTTTCGAGGTATCTTGTAATAACAAGACCAACTGGGGATGAATATAGGAATAACAACTGTAAGTAGTTATCCATAAGGGTTGACGGTGGAAGGGGAATTGAAAACGCGATGAACACAAGTTCTCGGGTTAACAGCGGAGAGTATCTTCAGGGTCTTCACGTCCAGCAGACGATCATCAGTAATAAGGGGCTCTCCGGGTGAAAGTGATAACGAGATCCTAATGTTAGATTTAGCAAAATTCATTTAACCCGAATAGAAGAGAGATCAGAGTCCTAGAGTATAGATAAGGAGTAAAAGATCCTAATACCACCCAATGGCGACGTGGGCCCATGGGCCACACAGCCATGTTAGTAAAAGTTTTGTAAAGTCTAGACTCGACTTCGGCCAAGGAGTGTGGAAGGGGATTCCTATAGGCAGTCGGCTCTGATACCAACTTGTGACGCCCCCGATTCAATCGTACACTAATCATGCACGCAAATGTGTACGATCAAGATCAGGGACTCACGGAAAGATATCACAACACAACTCTAAAACATAAATAAGTCATACAAGCATCATAATACAAGCCAGGGGCCTCGAGGGCTCGAATACAAGTGCTCGATCATAGACGAGTCAGCGGAAGCAACAATATCTGAGTACAGACATAAGTTAAACAAGTTTGCCTTAAGAAGACTAGCACAAACTGGGATACAGATCGAAAGAGGCGCAGGCCTCCTGCCTGGGATCCTCCTAACTACTCCTGGTCGTCATCAGCAGCCTGCACGTAGTAGTAGGCACCTCTAGTGTAGTAGTCGTCATCGACGGTGGCGTCTGGCTTCTGGGCTCCAACATCTGGTTGCGACAACCAGAAAGAAGGAAAGGGGGAAAAAGGGGGGAGAAAGCAACCGTGAGTACTCATCCAAAGTACTCGCAAGCAAGGAACTACACTACGTATGCATGGGTATACGTCTAAGGAGGCCATATCAGTGGACTGAACTGTAGAATGCCAGAATAAGAGGGGGATAGCTAATCCTGTCGAAGACTACGCTTCTGGCAGCCTCCGTCTTGCAGCATGTAGAAGAGAGTAGATTGAAGTCCTCCAAGTAGAATCTCCAAGTAGCATCTCCAAGTAGCATCTCCAAGTAGCATCTCTAGTAGCATCGCATAGCATAATCCTACCCGGCGATCCTCTCCTCGTTGCCCTGTGAAAAAGCGATCACCGGGTTGTCTGTGGAACTTGTATGGATGTGTTTTATTAAGTATCCGGTTCTAGTTGTCATAAGGTCAAGGTATAACTCCGGGTCGTCCTTTTACCAAGGGACACGGCTATTCGAATAGATTAACTTCCCTGCAGGGCTGCACCACATAACCCAACACGCTCGATCCCATTTGGCCGGACACACTTTCCTGGGTCATGCCCGGCCTCGGAAGATCAACACGTCGCAGCCCCACCTAGGCACAACAGAGAGGTCAGCCCGCCAGTCTAAATCCTATGCGCGCAGGGGTCTGGGCCCATCGCCCATTGCACACCTGCACGTTGCGAGGGCGGCCGGAAACAGACCTAGCAACCTCCATTACAAAGGAAGTTGCGTTAATGCAGTCCAATCCGGCGCGCGCCGCTCCGTCGCTGACGTCAAGAAGGCTTCGGCTGATACCACGACGCCGGGATACCCATAACTACTCCCGCGTAGATGGTTAGTGCGTATAGACCAAATGGCCAGACTCAGATCAAATACCCAGATCTTGTTAAGCGTGTTAAGTATCCGCGAATGCCGAACAGGGCCAGGCCCACCTGTCTCCTAGGTGGTCTCAACCTGCCCTGTCGCTCCGCCACAAAGTAACAGTCGGGGGCCGTCGGGAACCCAGGCCCACCTCTACCGGGATGGAGCCACCTGTCCTTTCAGCCCCCTCATCAGAATCACTTGCGGGTACTCCTCGAGCTGACCCGACTTTAGTGACCATCTGTATAGTATGTATGTATGTATAGTATATACCCATGATCACCTCCCAAGTGATCACGGCCCGATAGTATAGCAAGGCAGACTGACAAGAATGTAGGGCCAATGATGATAAACTAGCATCCTATACTAAGCATTTAGGATTGCAGGTAAGGTATCAACAAATGTAGCAACAATGTCAGGCTATGCATCAGAATAGGATCAACGGAAAGCAGTAACATGCTACACTACTCTAATGCAAGCAGTATAGAGGAGAATAGGCGATATCTGGTGATCAAGGGGGGGGCTTGCCTGGTTGCTCAGACAAGAAGGAGGGGTCGTCGGTGACGTAGTCGACCACAGGGGCATCAGCATCGTCACGGGGTCTACCGGAGAGAAGAGGGGGGAGAAACAGTAAATACATAGCAAGCAAGTGCATAACAGGACAACAAGCAGAGCTAGACGTGTTCTATCGCGGTATGAGGTGATACCGGTGAAGGGGGGAAACATCCGGGAAAGTATTCCCGGTGTTTCACGTTTTTGGGCAGAGGAGCCGGAGGGGGAAAGTTGCGAGTTCGATAGGTTAGGGATGCGTGGTGGACAAACGGGCTGCGCTTCCGGATTCGTCTCTTCGTTCTGAGCAACTTTCATGTACAAAGTTTTTCCATCCGAGCTACGGTTAATTTTATATTAATTTTAAAAGATTTAATTCATTTTTAGGATTTATTTAATTATTTAAATTCAACATTATCCAGAACAGTGCACGCTGGCGTCAGCATGACATCAGCATGACGTCAGCAGTCAACAAGGGCGTTGACTGGTCAACTGACATGTGGGTCCCGCATGTCATAGGTTGTCCACTAATTAGCAGCTAACATTTTAATTAGCAGGTTAATTAGATTTAGTTAGTTAACTAAATAGAGTTAATTAAGTTAATTAATTATCCTAATTAATTAATTAGTTGTTATTATTTTTATTATCTTTTTTTAACGTTTCAGAGGGGGCGGCCCCACATGTCATTGGCCCTAGGGGCCATAGCGGGTTTGGGCGGCGGTTAACGGGGCGGGCGCTGGGTGCGGGCGCTCGTTCCCGAGGCCACAGCAGCAGGCCGAGCACGGCGGCAGAGGAGCACGGCGCGGGGAGGCCGCAGGGCGCGGGCAGGCCGGCCGGCGGCCATGGCAAGGCAGCCGCAACCGGCCGGAGCAGTTCGGCGGGGCGAGTGTGCGCGATGGCCATGATGGGCGGGGATCGGCGTAGATGGGCGCGTGTGGGCATGAGCAGTGCAGGGGGGTGCAGTGAGATACTGGGGAGGACGAGCGCTCGCGTGTGGGCACGGTGGCGGATCCACTAGGGAGTAAGAAGGAAAGGGGAGCTCACAGCGCCCTGTAGTTGAGCGAGGCGTGCTCGGGGAGGAGACGGGGAAGCGCTCGAGGAGGCCGGCGGGGCAGTCCAGCGGTGAGGCGGCGTCGGGGCACCGGCGCCGGCGAGCGTCGGGGCGCCGGCGTCAGCGAGCGTCGGGGCGAAGAGGTAGAGGCGACGGGGCCGCGAGGAGGAGGTCGAGGTCGGGGAGGTGGCGCCGACGGCGAGGACGACGAGATCGGGCAGCGCCGGCGACGGGTACGGCGAGGCGACGGCGTCCATCTCAGGGAGGAAGTAGCGAGAGGGAGAGGCGGGGACGACGCGGTCCGGCGCGACGAGATGGCGGCGGCATCGCGGTGTCGGGAGCGGTGAGGTTCGGTGACGGGCTCGATCCAGATGGGATCGAGAGAGAAACCAGGGAGAGATGGGGATCGTGGGGTGGGGAGTGGTGGCGAGTGAGGGGGTAGTGCGGTAGCGGCTAGGGTTTGACCAGGGGGGAGTGGGGGGTTAAGCCGGCGGGGTGGACCGGCTGGGCCAGGTGGGCTGGCCGATTGGGCCTTGGCTTGCTGGGCCGAAGCCCAAGGGGGGCAGGGGGTTTTCTCTTTCTTTTTTTGTAGTTTTGTTTTATGGTTTTATTTTTCTTTATTTTCTTTTACTGTTTTAGCTCATTTTAAAAATATAGGCCTTATATAAAAACATGGTTTCTACATGACAATTAGTTAGGGAATATTTTCAACACATCGAACATTTTAGTTTTGACTTTTGAAAACTTTAATTGTTTTAACTTTAATTCAAATTTAGAATTTGAATCCGTTTCGATCTAACATGGAATTATCAACAATAACCGAGGTGACATGGCATCGTTAACATGGGATTACTGTAGCCTGATTACCCGGGCGTCACACCTCTTCATCTTTGCCAAGTTCAATCCTTAGTTGTTTTCTTTTCCCACCCGCCCCCCTTCTTCTTCTCGGAACCGGAGTCCATGATCGAGTATCCATTCTACTCGCTTGAAGTCTTTGTTTTCTTTCCTCAATGATTTCAACCGGTGTTTTCTCTTCAAGATATTCGTCGGTTTCTCCCCTTCTAGTTGCCTTTGTTTTCCCGCCCTCCCACCCTCTTCTTCCCGGAGTTTGGGTCTCTTTCGACCATTAATTTCATTCGCGCGGAGCCTCTTCTGTCTTCCCTCAATTATTTCAACCGGTGAATTCTCTTTTGTTTGACATTCCTCATCTCTTTTCCGGTGGACTTAATTCAAGTTTTTCGGTAGTAATTATATTCTTTCCCTTGGATAAAGTGTTTTTCCTTGCTCGTTCGCCTCTCGCCAGTTTATCCTTCCGAAGTGCTGAAGACATCTCAGAAGATTCTGTTTGCATTCAATTATTTCGAGGTTGTCAACTCATTCAAATATTTCAATTGTTCCGGTGTATCATCTATCTGTTCATCATCCCTTTCCAATGGTGTTTTTTTAGTGGGCCCTAACCAACAGGTCTTTTCCCAGGATCTTACCTGACTCTTCTAATTCCCCCGGGGTTATTCCAAATTCTTTTCAAAGTGTGACGTAAGAATGGATTCCATCAGTCACATGCCTTCTCCAAGATCGCTTTCAAATTCTTTTCATTGTTGGCTCAACCTCTTCGCTTTTCATTCTCCCGGAGTATCTCAGTAATTTTTCGTGGTGTTTCTCGTCATCATTTGAAGACCAAAGAAGAATTTTTCCTCTAAATCTTGTCCGTTCTCCCGAAGATTCATGTCGCTAGCTTGATGCTATCCGCTCAAATTGTTTCCACTCGTGCAATTCTTTTTCATCCATCCGGAGTATTTCAGGAGTTGAATTCTATTTCTTTTCACCGGAGGCCATCGTTCTAGAAGAATTCTTCGTCCTCACATTTCAGCTACCGTTATCCAATTATCCCGGTGCTTCGTTCAAGTGTTCATAATCAGCTCATGATCTCTTTATTCTTTTGCATCTAAATCCCCTCTAGCATATTTGTTCTACTAATTCTTCCCGGTGATTCATCCTTTTTCGTCAGTCATTTTGAATTCTTACGGTGGTTCATTCAAGATTCTTTTTCCTTGTTTATCATTTTAATCCATTCGTTCTGTCAATCCTACCGGTGGTTCATGAAGACCTTTTCAAGTTTGCGATATGTCAATTCTCAATCCTTTTTCAAGAAGACTAAGTAGTATGCAAAATCCATTGCTTGTCATAAATTTAATTTGATGAAGGATAAGCATACAATAAATCTTATTCTTATTTCCTCAAGGGGATTAATCCCATCCTTCGGAGTTTGTTCTTGACGAATAAATTCTAGTTTCAAGTGTTTCATCTTTTCTTTTCCGGAGTTCAAATCTCCTCGGTCATCTCGTCGGAACCTCCCTCTAAAATCATCGCAATGCTCATCTATTCTTTCATCCTGCATTTTATCTCGTCATCCTTTTGTCACCGGAGTTCGTCATGATGGTTCTTCATGATTCAATTCATTCTTCAAGTGTGCATCAAGATTCTTGTTCAAGGAGTTCTAGTATCTTTTGTTCTTTCATCTCGAAGTGCAATTAATTCCCCGTATTATTTTGAAGTGGAGTTTTGCATTTCTTCGTTCTTCTCAGCTATTCAATCTTTTCTGCTTGTGGTTGGTTATCACCACATAATTTTGAGATGTTATCCATAAGTCCACAACAAGCTTATTCTTTTCGTTGTTGATTTTTCTCAACAAGTTTGTTTAAACCTTTTCCTTCTAAAGATGCTTTCTATTTCTTTTGTGGCACAAGTTGTCATTTTCTTCTCCATTCTTTTCATTCAACTCTTCCAATTCTTTCCGGAGGTTTTGTGTCATGTCTTCAGCAAGTATCATTCCATCCTCTCAAGTTCATGTTCTATTCTTTCCATATTCAACCAGAGTGCTGCCTAAATCCTTTCAGTCTTATGTTTCTTATCTCGTTCTAACCGTAGTGGTTTCATAGTCTATCTGATTCCGTGAGCTTTCGATTCTCGTCATTCTCGTCGTTCCTCTCTTCTTCTCAAGTGCTCTCGATTCTTTGCTTATTCTCTTGAGTTCTTGTTTCACCTCATCCCTTTTCCCTTCCGTCTCAGTCCTAAGATCTCGGGACGAGATCTCTTATTAGTGGAGGAGTGTTGTAACCCCCCGGATTCGATGCGCCAGGTGTCCGCCAGTTATTTGCCATTGTTGCCATGCCATTTGCTTGCGTGTTGCATTTTATCATGTCATCATGTGCATCTCATTTTGCATACGTGTTCGTCTCATGCATCCGAGCATTTTCCCCGTTGTCCGTTTTGCAATCCGGCACTCCTATGTCCTCCGGCGTTCCCTTTTTGTCTCTTGTTGTGAGCGGGTGTTAAACTTTCTCGGAATGGCCCGAGTCTTGCCAAGCGGCCTTGGTATAACACCGGTAGACCACCTGTCAAGTTTCGTGCCATTTGGACGTCGTTTGATACTCCAACGGTTAACCGGGTAACCGTGAAAGCCTCTTTTGTGTGCAGCCCAACACCCCTTTCAAAGTGGCCCAAAACCCATCCAAACCCCCTCCATGCTCTCGGTCGTTCGATCACGATCGCGTGGCCGAAAACCGCTCCTCATTTGGACTCTCCTAGCTCCCTCTACCTATATATATGTGCACCTCCCCCGAAATCCCGGTCTAAACCTAGTCATCTTCCTCCCGCAGCCGCCGGACATGTCCACCCTGGCCGGACATGTCCGCCGGCCACGTCGCCCGGCCAATCCCGCGTCGCCACCTCAGCCTCCGCCGCCCCGTGCCCAATCCCCGCCGCCACGTGGCTCCCGCACC
>NC_057807.1:244255517-244272545 GCF_018294505.1 Triticum aestivum
CGCTGCCGCCGCCGCGCGCATCCGGCGCCGCTCCCTCCCCTCCGGCCTCCTCCGACGCCAGATCCAGGGGCCCCATGCCCGGATCCGTCCTCTCCCGGCTTCCCCGACCTCTCCCTCGACTCCGGCCGCCGTCTTCGTCCTTTTCCAGCGAAGCTCCGGCGAGATCCTCCGCGTTGACTTTTTCCCCGCGAGGTTGAAATATCTGCTAAGTCCCTGATATTTTGCATTTTCTTCCCATGTTCAACGCATCATAACTCTGTGCATACTGTTCCATTTCGTGCGTATATTATGTCAAATTGTTTGCCTCGACGAGTACTTCATTTCTTTCCATTGCATCATTTTCATTTGAGCTCATCCTGATGCCCGAAATTCTATTGGAAGAGTGCATGTCGATGTTAATATGCTGGAACTGTTATAACATGCTCATTTGTCATTTTTGCCATGTTTGATGTGTGCATCCTATGAGGTTGATGCCTACATGTGTTTTGATATATGCCATGCCATCTTTCCAGTGGTGCCATCCATGTATTTTTGTGGGTCTTGTACTGAGTGCATTGAGCTTGTTAAGGAAGTTACTTGTTGTTGCTGTTTTCCTGACTGATTCTGTTATATTTTGCTGCTATGTAAACCTGCTGCTACAAGTCATTTCGTGCATAATCTGGAGATGTTTACTAAGGATGTTTTGTTATACATATCTTGCTCTATCCATTCATGCCCCTGGTTGCATTTATAGCCTACAGTAGCCTGTTGTAATCTTGCTCCAAACTTGCTAAATAATGTTGCTGTCAGCCTGTTAACATTAAGTTTAATGTTTCCATGATTGTTGCTAGTGATCCATGCACCCTATGAACTTGTTCTTGCCATGCTTAGCTTCTCAAACATGTATTCTTACGCTTGGTTGCCTTTCCATGCCATGTATTGCTCTGTGGTGAGTGGTTCAAGCTCACCAACATGCCTACTTATTGTTGTTCCTGCCATGTTTGAATCTGTCATATAACTCGTCATGTTTATATGGGTGCCATCATATTTTCTGTGCCCTTTTGGCTCATGGTTAGTAAGGGACTTTTGTTCTATGCAATTAGTAGATTCATGCCATGCCTTTGTTTGCCATGATAAGTTCCTGTAACATGTTGTTTGGTAGCTCTAAACATTGCAACCTGATGTTATTTCCTCATAAGTCTGAAACTATTATTATTTGCAATCTTACCATGCCTTTTTGTGCATGTTCTAGTTGTTTCTGGAGATAGCTCAGTGTTCATGTCTTGTCATGCTTTACCGGTACTTCATGCCCATGCCTTTTGTTCTTATGTTGGGGTGCTGTAGCTTGTTGTTTTGATGCTTGCTAGATGCCTAGTTGCTATTTTGGACAGATTGTTGTCATACCTTGTATAGAGTGTATGTGTTGAACCGTTGCTCCGTTTTGAGTGTGCTCTATATGAAACTTGCTTGATTTTGCATGTAGCTTCATATTATCATGTTGCATCCTTGTTTTGAGGTGTTTGCTCTATGTTTGTATGCATTTTGCATCGATGCCATGTTGAACTTGTTTCGCTCATATCTTCTAGGTCGTAGCTCCGAATCTAATGAACTTTATATGTAACTTGACTAGAAACTCATGTAGATCATCTTGGTGCATCTTGACTTGCTGTTTAACAACTTGAACATAATGTTTATTCAGATCTGGACCAATTTCGAAATTTGCATATGAGGACTTACCGGAATTGTTATATGTTGTTTCCGGCCTCATTTAAACTTGCCTTGATGTGTTGTTCTTGTTTGCATCATATCTTGCCATGAGTAGCTTCATGTAGCTTTATCATGCATCATGCTTGGTTGTGCATCATGTCTTGCCTATGTGTGGTGTGTTTACCGTGTTGTGTGCTTCTTCTTAATAGTTCCTGTTTCGTTGCGATCGTGAGGATTCGTTCGTCTACGCTTGGTTCGTCTTCGTGGCTTCATCTTCTTCATGGACTCGTTTTTCTTCCTTGCGGGATTTCAGGCAAGATGACCGCTACCCTGGATCTCACTACTATCATTGCTATGCTAGTTTCTTCGTTCTATCGCTATGATGCGCTTCCTATCACTTGTTCTACAAGCCTCCCCAAATTGCCATGAACCTCTAACCTTTGACACCCTTTCCTAGCAAACCGTTGTTTGGCTATGTTACTGCTTTGCTCAGCCCCTCTTATAGCGTTGTTAGTTGCAGGTGAAGTGAAGATTTCTCCATGGTGGACAGGGTTATGTTGGGATATCACAATATCTCTTATATTATTAATGCATCTATATATTTGGTAAAGGGTGGAAGGCTCGGCCTTATGCCTGGTGTTTTGTTCCACTTGCCGCCCTAGTTTCTGTCATACCGGTGTTATGTTCCTAGATTTTGCGTTCCTAACGCGGTCGGGTGATTTATGGGACCCCCTTGACAGTTCGCTTTGAATAAAACTTGCCCAGCAAGGCCCAACCTTGGTTTTACCATTTGCCTCACCACCACCTATACCCTTCCCTTGGGCCGGCCAACCCGAGGGTCATCTTTATTTTAGCCCCCCCCCCCCCCGGGCCAGTGCTTCTCTAAGTGCTGGTCCGAACCGAGCGATGTCCGGCGCCCCCTGGGCAACCAGGGTCTATGCCAACCCGACGTCTGGCTCATCCGGTGTGCCCTGAGAACGAGATATGTGCAGCTCCTATCGGGATTTGTCGGCACATCCGGGCGGCTTTGCTAGTCTTGTTTTACCATTGTCGAAATGTCTTGTAAAACAAGATTCCGAGACTGATCGGGTCTTCCTGGGAGAAGGAATATCCTTCGTTGATCGCGAGAGCTTATCATGGGCTAAGTTGGGACACCCCTGCAGGGTATAAACTTTCGAGAGCCGTGCCCGCGGTTATGTGGCAGATGGGAATTTGTTAATGCCCGGTTGTAGATAACTTGACACCAGATCCGAATTAAAACGCATCAACCGTGTGTGTAGCCGTGATGGTCTCTTCTCGGCGGAGTCCGGGAAGTGAACACGGTTTTTGGGTTATGTTTGACGTAAGTAGGAGTTCAGGATCACTTCTTGATCATTGCTAGCTTCACGACCGTTCCTTTGCTTCTCTTCTCGCTCTCATTTGCGTATGTTAGCCACCATATATGCTTAGTCGCTGCTGCAACCTCACCACTTTACCCCTTCCTTTCCCATTAAGCTTTGCTAGTCTTGATACCCATGGTAATGGGATTGTTGAGTCCTCGTGGCTCACAGATTATTACAACAACAGTTGCAGGTACAGGTTATGCGATGATCATGACGCGAGAGCGATGTTTGCTTGTTTTAGAGTTCTTCTTCTGCTTCTTCTTCGATCAGGGGATAGGTTCCAGGTCGGCAGCCTGGGCTAGCAGGGTGGATGTCGTTTGAGTTTCTGTTTGTGTTTCATCCGTAATCGGATGGTGCTCTTATGTAAGATGATGTTGTATTCGTGTGGCATTGTATGCCTCTTGTATGTATCCCCATCTATTATGTAATGTTGATGTAATGATATCCACCTTGCAAAAGCGTCTTCAAGATGCGCTTCTATCCTTGGTGGAACCTTCGAGTTCCTTTAGGATAGGGTCGCATCTTAGGCGTGACACAGCTGAACCTACAAAGTTTTCCTATAGCCGTTTTGAACTTACAAAGTTTTTCTCGCTGAACTTTCATGTGGTTTGTTTACAAGGAACTTTCATAAGGGAACTTCTCGCGCAATTGCACATGTACTGGTTATATTTTCTTTGAAGCCAGAATGGTTTTCATATGTTTCGTACACTATGGTGATGAGTATAAACAGTGGGTGAGCACCAAGACAGCTTTAACATGGGATCCCTTCCCCCAAGAGGAAGCCATAGGAATTATTCTTAGAAAATAAGTGCAAGTACAAGGAGAGTAGCAAGAGTTGTAATTTTGGTGTAAGCATACATGAGCAGGGCTTGCGCGGAGGCCGCGTGAGGAACTGGTTGAGGACGACCACACTAATGTTTGTGCTGTTGCCGTTGTGGCAAAAGGGGCAACGACCTTTGTTGGTTGTGTTGGGGAACGTAGCAGAAATTCAAAAATTTTCCTACGTAACACCAAGATCTATCTATGGAGAGACCAGCAACGAGTAGAAAGGAGAGTGCATCTACATACCCTTGTAGATCGCTAAGCGGAAGCGTTCAAGTGAACGGGGTTGATGGAGTCGTACTCGTCGTGATTCAGATCACCGATGATCCTAGTGCCGAACGGACAGCACCTCCGCGTTCAACACACGTACAGCTCGACGATGTCTCCCACGCCTTGATCCAGCAAGGAGAGAGGGAGAGGTTGAGGAAGACTCCATCCAGCAGCAGCACAACGGCGTGGTGGTGATGGAGGAGCGTGGCAATCCTGCAGGGCTTCGCCAAGCACCTACGGGAGAGGAGGAGGTGTCACGAGAGGGAGTGAGGCGCCAAGGGCTCAGGTATGGATGCCCTCCCTCCCCTCCACTATATATAGGGGCAGGGGATAAGGGGGAGGCGCAGCCTTGCCCCCTACTCCAAGAAAGGGGTGCGGCTAAGGAGGGGGGAGGAGTCCATCCTCCCCAAGGCACCTCGGAGGTGCCTTCCCCTTTTAGGACTCTCCCCTTTTTCCTTTATCTTGGCGCATGGGCCTCTAGGGGCTGGTGCCCTTGGCCCATGTAGGCCAAGGCGCACCCCCTACAGCCCATGTGGCCCCCGGGGCAGGTGGCCCCACCCGGTGGGCCCCCGGGACCCTTCCGGTGGTCCCGGTACAATACCGATGACCCCGAAACTTGTCCCGATGGCCGAAACAGGACTTCCTATATATAAATCTTTACCTCCGGACCATTCCGGAACTCCTCGTGAAGTCCGGGATCTCATCCGGGACTCCGAACAACATTCGGTAACCACATACAAGCTTCCTTTATAACCCTAGCGTCATCGAACCTTAAGTGTGTAGACCCTACGGGTTCGGGAGACATGCAGACATGACCGAGACGTTCTCCGGTCAATAACCAACAGCGGGATCTGGATACCCATGTTGGCTCCCACATGTTCCACGATGATCTCATCGGATGAACCACGATGTCAAGGACTCAATCAATCCCGTATACAATTCCCTTTGTCTAGCGGTATGGTACTTGCCCGAGATTCGATCGTCGGTATACCGATACCTTGTTCAATCTCGTTACCGGCAAGTCTCTTTACTCGTTCCGTAACACATCATCCCGTGATCAACCCCTTGGTCACATTGTGCACATTATGATGATGTCCTACCGAGTGGGCCCAGAGATACCTCTCCGTTTACACGGAGTGACAAATCCCAATCTCGATTCGTGCCAACCCAACAGACACTTTCAGAGATACCCGTAGTGTACCTTTATAGCCACCCAGTTACGTTGTGACGTTTGGTACACCCAAAGCACTCCTACGGTATCCGGGAGTTGCACAATCTCATGGTCTAAGGAAATGATACTTGACATTAGAAAAGCTTTAGCATACGAACTACATGATCTTGTGCTAGGCTTAGGATTGGGTCTTGTCCATCACATCATTCTCCTAATGATGCGATCCCGTTATCAACGACATCCAATGTCCATGGTCAGGAAACCATAACCATCTATTGATTAACGAGCTAGTCAACTAGAGGCTTACTAGGGACATGGTGTTGTCTATGTATCCACACATGTATCTGAGTTTCCTATCAATACAATTCTAGCATGGATAATAAACGATTATCATGAACAAGGAAATATAATAATAATCAATTTATTATTGCCTCTAGGGCATATTTCCAACAGTCTCCCACTTGCACTAGAGTCAATAATCTAGTTCACATCGATATGTGATTAACACTCACAGGTCACATCCCCATGTGACTAACACCCAAAGAATTTACTAGAGTCAATAATCTAGTTCACATTTACCATGTGATTAACACTCGATGAGTTCTGGGTTTGATCATGTTATGCTTGTGAGAGAGGTTATAGTCAACGGGTCTGAACCTTTCAGATCCGTGTGTGCTTTACAAATCTCTATGTCATCTCCTAGATGCAGCTACCACGTTCTATTTGGAGCTATTCCAAATAATTGTTCTACTTGGAGCCATTCTAAATTGTTGCTCCATTATACGTATCCGGTATCTCTACTCAGAGCTATCCGGATAGATGTTAAGCTTGCATCGACGTAACCCTTTACGACGAACTCTTTTACCACCTCCATAATTGAGAAAATTCCTTAGTCCACTAGTTACTAAGGATAACTTTGACCGCTGTCCTGTGATCCATTCTTGTATCACTCTTGTACCCCTTGACTGACTCATGGTAAAGCAAACTTCAGGTGCGGTACACAACATAGCATACTGTAGAGCCTATGTCTTAAGCATAGGGGACGACCTTCGTTCCTTTCTCTCTATTCTGCCATGGTCGAGCTTTAAGTCTTAACTTCATACCTTACAACTCAGGCAAGAACTCCTTCTTTGACTGATCCATCTTGAACACCTTCAAGATCACGTCAAGGCATGTGCTCATTCGAAAGTACTATTAAGCGTTTTGATCTATCCTTATAGATCTTGATGCTCAATGTTCAAGTAGCTTAATCCAGGTTTTCCATTGAAAACACTTTCCAAATAACCCTATATGCTTTCCAGAAATTCTACGTCATTTCTGATCATTAATATGTCAACAACATATACTCATCAGAAATTCTATAGTGCTCCCACTCACTTCTTTGGAAATACAAGTTTCTCATAAACTTTGTATACACCCAAAATCTTTGATCATCATCAAAGCATACATTCCAACTCCGAGATGCTCACTCCAGTCCTCGGAAGGATTGCTGGAGCTTTGCATACTTATTAGCATATTTCAGGATAGACAAAACCTTCCGGTTGTATCACATACAACCTTTCCTCAAGAATCGTCGAGGAAACAATGTTTTGACATCCTATCTGCAAGATTTCATAAATAATGCAGTAATTGCTAATATAATTCCAACAGACTCTTAGCATCGCTACGAGTGAGAAAGTCTCATCGTAGTCAACTCCTTGAACTTGTCGAAAAACATCTTAACGACAAGTCGAGCTTTCTCAATGGTGACACTTACCATCATTGTCTGTCTTCCTTTCAAAATTCATATGTACCTAACAGCCTTACGACCATCAAGTAGTTCTTCCAAAGTCTACACTTTGTTTTCATACATGGATCCTCTCTCGGGTTTTATGGCCTTGAGCCATTTATCGGAATCCGGGCCCACCATCGCTTCTCCATAGCTCGTAGGTTCATTGTTGTCTAGCAACATGACTTCCAAGACAGGATTACTGTACCACTCTGAAGTAGTACGTATCCTTGTCACCCTACGAGGTACGGCAGTGACTTGATCCGAAACTTCATGATCACTATCATAAGCTTCTACTTCAATTGGTGTAGGTGCCACATGAACAACTTCCTGTGCCCTGCTACACACTGGTTGAAGTGATGGTTCAATAACCTCATCAAGTCTCCACCATCCTCCCACTCAATTCTTTCGAGAGAAACCTTTCCTCGAGAAAGGACCCAATTCTAGAAACAATTCATATTGCTTTCGGATCTGAATTAGGAGGTATACCCAACTGTTTTGGGTGTCCTATGAAGATGTACTTTATCCGCTTTGGGTTCGAGCTTAATCCTGAAACTTTTTCACATAAGCGTCGCAGCCCCAAACCTTTAAGAAACGACAACTTAGGTTTCTCTAAACCATAATTCATATGGTGTCATCTCATCGGAATTACGTGGTGCCCTATTTAAAGTGAATGTGGTTGTATTTAATGCCTAACCCATAAACTATCGTGGCAGTTCGATAAGAGACGTCATGGTATGCAGCATATCCAATAGGGTGCAACTATGATGTTCGGACACACCATCACATTATGGTGTTCCAGGCGGTATTAATTGTGAAACAATTTCCACAATGTCTTAATTGTGTGCCAAAACTCGTAACTCAGATACTCATCTCTATGATCATATCATAGACATTTTATCCTCTTGTCACAATGATCTTCTACTTCACTCTGAAATTACTTGAACCATTCAATAATTCAGACTTGTGTTTCATCAAGTAAATATTCTCAACATCTACTCGAATCATCTGTGAAGTAAGAACATAACGATATTCACTGCATGCCTCAGCACTCATTGGACTGCACACATCAAAATGTGTTGCTTCCAACAAGTTGCTATCTTGTTCCATTTTACTGAAACCGAGGCTTTTCAGTCATCTTGCCTATGTGGTATGATTTGCATATCTCAAGTGATCCAAAATCAAGTGAGTCCAAACGATCCATCTGCATGGAGTTTCTTCATGCGTATACACCAATAGACATGGTTCGCATGTCTCAAACTTTTCAAAAATGAGTGAGTCCAAAGATCCATCAACATGGAGCTTCTTCATGCGTTTTAAACCAACATGACTTACATGGCAGTGCCACCAGTAAGTGGTACTATCATTACTATCTTTTGGCATGAAAATGTGTATCACTACGATCGAGATTCAATAAACCATTCAGGTTTAATACTAATCTTGATGGTAGAGGGAGCGTGCGATGTTTGATTACATCAAACTTGGAAACACTTCCAACATATATCGTCAGCTCACCTTTAGCTAGTCTCCATTTATTCCGTAGCTTTTATTTCAAGTTACTAACACTTAGCAACCGAACCGGTATCTAATACCCTGGTGCTACTAGGAGTACTAGTAAAGTACACATTAACATAATGTATATCCAATATACTTCTATCGACCTTGCCAGCCTTCTCATCTACCAAGTATCTAGGGTAATTCTGCTCTAGTGACTATTCCCCTTATCACAGAAGCACTTAGTCTCGGGTTTGGGTTCAACCTTGGGTTTCTTCACTAGAGCAGCAGCTGAATTGCCGTTTCATGAAGTATCCCTTTGTTCCCTTGCCCTTCTTGAAACTAGTGGTTTCACCAACCATCAACAATTGATGCTCCTTCTTTATTTCTACTTTCGCGGTGTCAAACATCACGAATATTTCAAGGATCATCATATATGCCCCCGATATATTATAGTTCATCACGAAGCTCTAGCAGCTTGGTGGTAATGACTTTGGAGAACCATCACTATCTTATCTGGAAGATCAACTCCCACTCGATTCAAATGATTGTTGTACTCAGACAATCTGAGCACAAGCTCAACAATTGAGCTTTTCTCCTTAGTTTGCAGGTTAAGAAAGTCATCGGAGGTCTTATACCTCTTGACATGGGCACGAGCCTGAAATCCCAATTTCAGCCCTCAAAACATCTCATATGTTTCGCGATGTTTCAAAAACGTCTTTGGTGCCTCAACTCTAAACCGTTTAACTGAACTATCACGTAGTTATCAAAACATGTATGTCAGATGTTCGCAACAACCACAGACAACGTTCGAGGTTCAGCACACTGAGCGGTGCATTAAGGACATAAGCCTTCTATGAAGCAATGAGGACAATCCTCAGTTTACGGACCTAGTCCGCATAATTGCTACTATCAACTTTCAACTAATTTTTCTCTAGGAACATATCTAAACAGTAGAACTATAGCGTGAGCTACGACATAATTTGCAAAAACCTTTTGACTATGTTCAGGATAATTAAGTTCATCTTATGAACTCCCACTCAGATAGACATCCCTCTGGTCATCTAAGTGATCACATGATCCGAGTCAAACTAGGCCGTGTCCGATCATCACGTGAGGCGGACTAGTCATCATCGGTGAACATCTTCATGTTGATCGTATCTTCTATACGACTCATGTTCGACCTTTCGGTCTCCGTGTTCCGAGGCCATGTCTGTACATGCTAGGCTCGTCAAGTTAACCCTAAGTGTTTCGCGTGTGTAAATCTGTCTTACACCCGTTGTATGTGAACGTTAGAATCTAACACCCGATCATCACGTGGTGCTTCGAAACACGAACTGTCGCAACGGTGCACAGTTAGGGGAGAACACTTCTTGAAATTGTTGTAAGGGATCATCTTATTTACTATCGTCGTTCTAAGCAAATAAGATGTATAAACATGATAAACATCACATGCAATCAAATAGTGACATGATATGGCCATCATCACTTTGCTCCTTTTGATCTCCATCTTCGGGGCTCCATGATCATCATCGTCACCGGCATGACACCATGATCTCCATCATCATGATCTCCATCATCGTGTCTTCATGAAGTTGCCTCGCCAACTATTACTTCTACTACTATGGCTAACGGTTAGCAATAAAGTAAAGTAATTACATGACGTTTAAGTTGACACGCAGGTCACAAATAAATTAAGACAACTCCTATGGCTCCTGCCGGTTTTCATACTCATCGACATGCAAGTCGTGATTCCTATTACAAGAACATGATCAATCTCATACATCACATATATCATTCATCACATCCTTTGGCCATATCACATCACATAGCATACCCTGCAAAAACAAGTTAGACGTCCTCTAATTGTTGTTTGCATGTTTTACGTGGCTGCTATGGGTTTCTAGCAAGAACGTTTCTTACCTACGCATGAACCACAACGTGATATGCCAATTGCTATTTACCCTTCATAAGGACCCTTTTCATCGAATCCGATCCGACTAAAGTGGGAGAGACAGACACCCGCCAGCCACCTTATGCAACTAGTGCATGTTTGTCGGTGGAACCGGTCTCACGTAAGCGTACGTGTAAGGTTGGTCCGGGCCGCTTCATCCCACGATGCCGCCGAATCAAGATAAGACTAGTAACGGCAAGCATATTGAACAATATCGATGCCCACAACTACTTTGTGTTCTACTCGTGCAAAGAATCTACGCAATAGACCTAGCTCATGATGCCACTGTTGGGGAACGTAGCAGAAATTCAAAAAAATTCCTACGTAACACCAAGATCTATCTATGGAGAGACCAGCAACGAGTAGAAAGGGGAGTGCATCTACATACCCTTGTAGATCGCTAAGCGGAAGCGTTCAAGTGAACGGGGTTGATGGAGTCGTACTCGTCGTGATTCAGATCACCGATGATCCTAGTGCCGAACGGACAGCACCTCCGCGTTCAACACACGTACAGCTCGACGATGTCTCCCACGCCTTGATCCAGCAAGGAGAGAGGGAGAGGTTGAGGAAGACTCCATCCAGCAGCAGCACAACGGCGTGGTGGTGATGGAGGAGCGTGGCAATCCTGCAGGGCTTCGCCAAGCACCTACGGGAGAGGAGGAGGTGTCACGGGAGGGAGGGAGGCGCCAAGGGCTCAGGTATGGATGCCCTTAACTTCGTACCTTACAACTCAGGCAAGAACTCCTTTTTTGACTGATCCATCTTGAACACCTTCAAGATCACGTCAAGGCATGTGCTCATTTGAAAGTACCATTAAGCGTTTTGATCTATCCTTATAGATCTTGATGCTCAATGTTCAAGTAGCTTAATCCAGGTTTTCCATTGAAAACACTTTCCAAATAACCCTATATGCTTTCCAGAAATTCTACGTCATTTCTGATCATTAATATGTCAACAACATATACTCATCAGAAATTCTATAGTGCTCCCACTCACTTCTTTGGAAATACAAGTTTCTCATAAACTTTGTATACACCCTAAATCTTTGATCATCATCAAAGCATACATTCCAACTCCGAGATGCTCACTCCAGTCCTCAGAAGGATTGCTGGAGCTTTGCATACTTATTAGCATATTTCAGGATAGACAAAACCTTCCGGTTGTATCACATACAACCTTTCCTCAAGAATCGTCGAGGAAACAATGTTTTGACATCCTATCTGCAAGATTTCATAAATAATGCAGTAATTGCTAATATAATTCCAACATACTCTTAGCATCGCTACGAGTGAGAAAGTCTCATCGTAGTCAACTCCTTGAACTTGTCGAAAAACATCTCAACGACAAGTCGACCTTTCTCAATGGTGACACTTACCATCATTGTCTGTCTTCCTTTCAAAATCCATATGTACCTAACAGCCTTATGACCATCAAGTAGTTCTTCCAAAGTCTACACTTTGTTTTCATACATGGATCCTCTCTCGGGTTTTATGGCCTTGAGCCATTTATCGGAATCCAGGCCCACCATCGCTTCTCCATAGCTCGTAGGTTCATTGTTGTCTAGCAACATGACTTCCAAGACAGGATTACTGTACCACTCTGAAGTAGTACGTATCCTTGTCACCCTACGAGGTTTGGGAGTGACTTGATCTGAAGTTTCATGATCACTATCATAAGCTTCTACTTCAATTGGTGTAGGTGCCACAGGAACAACTTCCTGTGCCCTGCTACACACTGGTTGAAGTGATGGTTCAGTAACCTCATCAAGTCTCCACCATCCTCCCACTCAATTCTTTCGAGAGAAACCTTTCCTCGAGAAAGGACCCAATTCTAGAAACAATTCATATTGCCTTCGGATCTGAATTAGGAGGTATACCCAACTGTTTTGGGTGTCCTATGAAGATGTACTTTATCCGCTTTGGGTTCGAGCTTAATCCTGAAACTTTTTCACATAAGCGTCGCAGCCCCAAACCTTTAAGAAATGACAACTTAGGTTTCTCTAAACCATAATTCATACGGTGTCATCTCATCGGAATTACGTGGTGCCCTATTTAAAGTGAATGTGGTTGTCTTTAATGCCTAACCCATAAACTATCCTGGCAGTTCGATAAGAGACATCATGGTATGCATCATATCCAATAGGGTGCAACTATGATGTTCGGACACACCATCACACTATGGTGTTCCAGGCGGTATTAATTGTGAAACAATTTCCACAATGTCTTAATTGTGTGCCAAAACTCGTAACTCAGATACTCATCTCTATGATCATATCATAGACATTTTATCCTCTTGTCACAATCTTCTACTTCACTCTGAAATTACTTGAACCATTCAATAATTCAGACTTGTGTTTCATCAAGTAAATATTCTCAACATCTACTCGAATCATCTGTGAAGTAAGAACATAACGATATTCACTGCATGCCTCAGCACTCATTGGACTGCACGCATCAAAATGTGTTGCTTCCAACAAGTTGCTATCTTGTTACATCTTACTGAAAACGAGGCTTTTCAGTCATCTTGCCCATGTGGTATGATTTGCATGTCCCAAGTGATTCAAAATCAAGTGAGTCAAAACGGTCCATTTGCATGGAGTTTCTTCATGCATATACACCAATAGACATGGTTCGCATGTCTCAAACTTTTCAAAAACGAGTGAGCCCAAAGATCCATCAATATGGAGCTTCTTCATGCGTTTTATACCGATATGACTTACGTGGCAGTGCCACAAGTAGGTGGTTCTATCATTACTATCTTTTGGCATGAACATGTGTATCACTACGATCGAGATTTAATAAACCATTCATTTTAGGTGTAAGACCATTGAAGGTATTATTCAAATAAACAGAGTAACGATTATTCTCCTTAAATGAATAACCGTATTGCGATAGACGTAATCCAATCATGTCTATGCTCAACGCAAACACCAAACAACAATTATTTAGGTTTAACACCAATCTCTTTGGTAGAGGGAGCGTGCGATGCTTGATCATATGAAGCTTGGAAAAACTTCCAACACATATCGTCAGCTCACCTTTAGCTAGTCTCCGTTTATTCCGTAGCCTTTTGTTTCGAGTTACTAACACTTAGCAACCGAACCGGTATCTAATACCCTGGTGCTACTAGGAGTACTAGCAAAGTACACATTAACACAATGTATATCCAATATACTTCTATCGACCTTGCCAGCCTTCTTATCTACCAAGTATCTAGGGTAATTCTGCTCTAGTGGTTGTTCCCCTTATTACAGAAGCACTTAGTCTCGGGTTTGGGTTTTACCTTGGGTTTCTTCACTAGAGCAGCAACTGATTTGCCGTTTCATGAAGTATCCCTTCTTGCCCTTGCCCTTCTTGAAACTAGTGGTTCCACCAACCATCAACAATTGATGCTCCTTCTTGATTTCTACTTTCGCGGTGTCAAACATCGCGAATACCTCAAGGATCATCATATCTATCCCTGATATGTTATAGTTCATCACGAAGCTCTAACAGCTTGGTGGCAATGACTTTGGAGAACCATCACTGTCTTATCTGGAAGATCAACTCCCACTCGATTCAAATGATTGTTGTACTCAGACAATCTGAGCACAAGCTCAACAATTGAGCTTTTCTCCTTAGTTCGCAGGTTAAGAAAGTCATCGGAGGTCTTATACCTCTTGACATGGGCACGAGCCTGAAATACCAATTTCAGCCCTCAAAACATCTCATATGTTTCGCGATGTTTCAAAAACGTCTTTGGTGCCTCAACTCTAAACCGTTTAACTGAACTATCACGTAGTTATCAAAACGTGTATGTCAGATGTTCGCAACAACCACAGACAACGTTCGAGGTTCAGCACACTGAGCGGTGCATTAAGGACATAAGCCTTCTATGAAGCAATGAGGACAATCCTCAGTTTACGGACCTAGTCCGCATAATTGCTACTATCAACTTTCAACTAATTTTTCTCTAGGAACATATCTAAACAGTAGAACTATAGCGTGAGCTACGACATAATTTGCAAAAACCTTTTGACTATGTTCAGGATAATTAAGTTCATCTTATGAACTCCCACTTAGATAGACATCCCTCTAGTCATCTAAGTGATTACATGATCTGAGTCAAACTAGGCCGTGTCCGATCATCACGTGAGACAGACTAGTCATCATCGGTGAACATCTTCATGTTGATCGTATCTTCTATACGACTCATGTTCGACCTTTCGGTCTCCGTGTTCCGAGGCCATGTCTGTACATGCTAGGCTCGTCAAGTTAACCCTAAGTGTTTCGCGTGTGTAAATCTGTCTTACACCCGTTGTATGTGAACGTTAGAATCTAACACCCGATCATCACGTGGTGCTTCGAAACACGAACTGTCGCAACGGTGCACAGTTAGGGGAGAACACTTCTTGAAATTGTTGTAAGGGATCATCTTATTTACTACCGTCGTTCTAAGCAAATAAGATGTATAAACATGATAAACATCACATGCAATCAAATAGTGACATGATATGGCCATCATCACTTTGCTCCTTTTGATCTCCATCTTCGGGGCTCCATGATCATCATCGTCACCGGCATGACACCATGATCTCCATCATCATGATCTCCATCATCGTGTCTTCATGAAGTTGCCTCGCCAACTATTACTTCTACTACTATGGCTAACGGTTAGCAATAAAGTAAAGTAATTACATGATGTTTAAGTTGACACGCAGGTCACAAATAAATAAAGACAACTCCTATGGCTCATGCCGGTTGTTATACTCATCGACATGCAAGTCGTGATTCCTATTACAAGAACATGATCAATCTCATACATCACATATATCATTCATCACATCCTTTTTGGCCATATCACATCACATAGCATACCCTGCAAAAACAAGTTAGACGTCCTCTAATTGTTGTTTGCATGTTTTACGTGGCTGCTATGGGTTTCTAGCAAGAACGTTTCTTACCTACGCATGAACCACAACGTGATATGCCAATAGCTATTTACCCTTCATAAGGACCCTTTTCATCGAATCCGATCCGACTAAAGTGGGAGAGACAGACACCCGCCAGCCACCTTATGCAACTAGTGCATGTTTGTCGGTGGAACCGGTCTCACGTAAGCGTACGTGTAAGGTTGGTCCGGGCCGCTTCATCCCACGATGCCGCTGAATCAAGATAAGACTAGTAACGGCAAGCATATTGAACAATATCGACGCCCACAACTACTTTGTGTTCTACTCGTGCAAAGAATCTACGCAATAGACCTAGCTCATGATGCCACTGTTGGGGAACGTAGCAGAAATTCAAAAAAATTCCTACGTAACACCAAGATCTATCTATGGAGAGACCAGCAACGAGTAGAAATGAGAGTGCATCTACATACCCTTGTAGATCGCTAAGCGGAAGCGTTCAAGTGAACGGGGTTGATGGAGTCGTACTCGTCGTGATTCAGATCACCGATGATCCTAGTGCCGAACGGATGGCACCTCCGCGTTCAACACACGTACAGCTCGACGATGTCTCCCACGCCTTGATCCAGCAAGGAGAGAGGGAGAGGTTGAGGAAGACTCCATCCAGCAGCAGCACAACGGCGTGGTGGTGATGGAGGAGCGTGGCAATCCTGTAGGGCTTCGCCAAGCACCTACGGGAGAGGAGGAGGTGTCACGAGAGGGAGGGAGGTGCCAAGGTCTCAGGTATGGATGCCCTCCCTCCCCTCCACTATATATAGGGGCAGGGGATAAGGGGGAGGTGCAGCCTTGCCCCCTACTCCAAGAAAGGGGTGCGGCTAAGGAGGGGGGAGGAGTCCATCCTCCCCAAGGCACCTCGGAGGTGCCTTCCCCTTTTAGGACTCTCCCCTTTTTCCTTTATCTTGGCGCATGGGCCTCTAGGGGCTGGTGCCCTTGGCCCATGTAGGCCAAGGCGCACCCCCTACAGCCCATGTGGCCCCCGGGGCAGGTGGCCCCACCCGGTGGGCCCCCGGGACCCTTCCGGTGGTCCCGGTACAATACCGATGACCCCGAAACTTGTCCCGATGGCCGAAACAGCACTTCCTATATATAAATCTTTACCTCCGGACCATTCCGGAACTCCTCGTGACGTCCGGGATCTCATCCGGGACTCCGAACAACATTCGGTAACCACATACAAGCTTCCTTTATAACCCTAGCGTCATCGAACCTTAAGTGTGTAGACCCTACGGGTTCGGGAGACATGCAGACATGACCGAGACGTTCTCCGGTCAATAACCAACAGCGGGATCTGGATACCCATGTTGGCTCCCACATGTTCCACGATGATCTCATCGGATGAACCACGATGTCAAGGACTCAATCAATCCCGTATACAATTCCCTTTGTCTAGCGGTATGGTACTTGCCCGAGATTCGATCGTCGGTATACCGATACCTTGTTCAATCTCGTTACCGGCAAGTCTCTTTACTCGTTCCGTAACACATCATCCCGTGATCAACCCCTTGGTCACATTGTGCACATTATGATGATGTC
>NC_057807.1:244272880-244275777 GCF_018294505.1 Triticum aestivum
GATTCGTGCCAACCCAACAGACACTTTCAGAGATACTCGTAGTGTACCTTTATAGCCACCCAGTTACGTTGTGACGTTTGGCACACCCAAAGCACTCCTACGGTATCCGGGAGTTGCACAATCTCATGGTCTAAGGAAATGATACTTGACATTAGAAAAGCTTTAGCATACGAACTACATGATCTTGTGCTAGGCTTAGGATTGGGTCTTGTCCATCACATCATTCTCCTAATGATGTGATCCCGTTATCAACGACATCCAATGTCCATGGTCAGGAAACCATAACCATCTATTGATTAACGAGCTAGTCAACTAGAGGCTTACTAGGGACATGGTGTTGTCTATGTATCCACACATGTATCTGAGTTTCCTATCAATACAATTCTAGCATGGATAATAAACGATTATCATGAACAAGGAAATATAATAATAATCAATTTATTATTGCCTCTAGGGCATATTTCCAACAGGTTGCAGGAGTTGGACTGACCAGCTAGGCATCACATCAAAGTAATTAGCAAGATTAACCACTACTTATTACAAGAATTAGCCAGCAATTAAATGGCCACAATTTTCAGTGTCTAATTGGAAGCAAAGTCATCTTATGAGTGGCTAATGGGTTTGCAAAGCTTTTGAAGAAAAATGGAAGCGGAGACTAGCTAGCACCTTCGCGCACCCCACGGCGTTATCCTTAGAGTTCAACCTGGAAATGGGGTCGAAAAGGCTCGCGCCGCGCTCGGCGGCCATTGAGCGCACTGCCCGGCGGCATTGCCTTGTGGTTGGCCCAGCGCCCGGCTCTCCGACAGGCTTCAGTTCAGGCTGGATTCATCAAAAACATAAATGAAGCATGTGTTCTTTTTCTATTCTTGCAAAGGAAGCTCCACTTTGTTCTGGTTGAACTTACTTGGCATAAAAAATAGTATTCGTTCTACTGTAAAAAACATAAATGAAATGTTAGTATGAAAGTAAAGTTCATTATAAAAAGAAAATTTGGTTCTCAATACATAGATATGAGTGTTGAGACACGAATGGGTAGTTCAGCCCCACTGCTACATCCTCCAGGGCAGAGGCACGCAGCAAGGACGTAAACAAACACATAGCAAGCATAAAGGTACTAATTTTCGTTTTCTGTTTTGACCTTGTTTTTCTCATAGAAAATTCGTGTCATACAAATGCAAATCAAGACAAAAATGATTGCATCAAGTAGCAATCAACAAGTAGCATCTGCACATGCACGTAATTTTGAGAGTGAAAGAACAGAAAACAAGAGTCAAAGATGAAACAGAAACTTTTTACTAGTTCATAAAACCATCAGCTATCAGTTCAAGATTCAAATTAGATAGAGTTCATCGAGTATCAGCTATCAGTTCAAGCAAGCTACAAAGATGGAGAAAACTTTTTTTTAGAATTGAACTGAATTGAAAAACAAACTGAACTGAGTGTGTTAATTTACCGGAGGCAGGGGCGGCTGGGTGCGTGCTCGGCGTAGCGTGCCTCATGCAGGAGTAAGGAAGAGGAGGAGGCAGCCAGCGGTGTGCTTGGTGTGGCACGCATATAGGATAGAGTTCACCAAATATAAAGTATCAGTTCATAAATCAGAGAGAGAGCAGGTCGGCAAGCCGTACAACATACAAAAATAAAACTTGTACTACTAAAACAAATTAGTTCAAGCATTGCAAAATAAAAAAGGCATTTTTGTCCCAACCATCCTCCTTAAGTTCAACAAAAAAATGTGACAGCAAAGGTGAGAAAGGACTGCTTACAAACGCATCCACAAAGGAGAAAATTTGAGAGCTACAAACGTAGCATGCATTTGAAAGGAAAATCATCTCATGCAACTTCCTGATGCAATACTTGGATACTAAAATGTAGTTTTGCGCCACCAAGATCAAGACTCGCCACATGGAAGCAACTCAAATGCCCAAGTTCTTTCTTCAAGGGTAACTCCAACATCCATAATCTCACGGATTCAGAGCAACAAAATTAGGTGTTAACACAACAGTGGGATTGCCACTTTAGTGTATGCAATAATCTTAGTACTAAAATGAAATCATGTTGTCTGGCATCCAATGCAAAACACACTATTTTTGGAGTAAAGCAGAAGCCCAAAAAGAGCAGTAGCAGATGAATGAAACTTCCTACTTCTAGCTAAATTTTCTGTTGTTGCAGTCCAATATAATCATTTTCACCTTCATTATCCTTTGATAGTTCTAACCATAAATAACATAGCACAAGTTCAGTACAATCACCTACAATCAACCAAGTTCATTCGCGGCAGCAACTTGGCAGGCTGCTACTTCATGCCCCCGGCAGCAAATTATCATAGTAGAATGTAATTATACCGGAATAGCAAATAGTACTCCATCACGGTCAACACAAGCAGCAGCAACACCAGATTGTTAACTCTACAATAAAATTCCCTCCAATGTTCTACTTATATATTTATTATTTTTGAACTTATCTTGTTTTCCTTGCGAACTTCACGGATTTTTTCTATCATGAATTCTGTTTATTTGCTTCTTTTTTTCTCTGAGCTTACAGGGTTGAACATTTTGAACTGACAGACACAATTTGCGCTAGAAGAACATAAACTCAATAACTCCTCTCCAAATATATTTATACCAACCTGAACTTACACAAGTGTTGTTGTCGCGCTCGTCCCCCAAGCCTCGTGGGTTGCACCTGCAGCTTCGGATCCATGCGTGCTCATCATGATGAGGGTGGGGATGCGATGGAGGTACCTGAGGTTGTGCCACGGTGGCTGGTGCGAGAACGTATCGGGCCCGTCCGTGTTGACGAAGAAGAAGGGAGGAGTAGAGGGGTGTGGAGGCGCTCAGCCGAGGTTGGGGGCGCACTGGGGCGGGGGCCGGCGGCGGCGTGCTGGGAAGGGACCGGTC
>NC_057807.1:244276095-244278524 GCF_018294505.1 Triticum aestivum
GGCGGACGGCGGCGCGCTGGGGCAGGGGGCGGACGGCGGCGCGCTGGGGCAGGGGCGAACGGCGGCGCGCTGGGAGATCGGGGGCGTGATGCTGGGTTACTTCTCATTAGTAAGTGGGCTTTGTTTCTTAGGTTAGCAGGGTTTTCGTCTGATCGGGCCCTATAGGGCGGAGGGGTAACAGAATATTATTCTGTTACTAGTAACAGAATAGCCCAGCCCTATATATATACACGAGGGCACTGCATTTTCAGTAGGAAAGGTACTGCAATACAGAGACTAGTGAACTTCGTGTCGGGAAAAACTGCACGTGGTGTTTTTTGGTACCTTTTTTGCTCTAGTTTTTTAACCTTTTATTGCAATGACGCGTGTAATATACCGTTGAGAAGCAATGGATTAGGCGCAACTTCATCATGTTGAACACATTTCGAGAATCATCATAGTTTAAGAGCAGTTTCAAAAATTGTGCGGGTCATGACGAGTGGCAGTGAGCGTGTTTTCGCATTTTTTAAAACTGCTTGTCGGAATGAAGCAAATGATACACCATTGGAAAGATATCGTCGAGGCGCATGTTTTTCATATCTATTATTTTCTCCAATTCGCTATGGTTTTAAGAGAAGTTTCAAATTTACTAATTCACGAAATTATGTTTTTCAAAAAAAATAAAAAAATTGTACTATTTTCGCTACAGTTTTCTAACCATTTGTCGAAATGAGGCGTGTGATACGCCGCAGGAAAGCTACGGACGAGGTGTAACTTTCATATGTTGAAATGTTTTGAGATTCCTTACGGTTTTAAGTTAATTTTAAAAATAGTGCGGCTGACGATGAGTGACAGCAGCGGTTTTGCGCAAAATTTTCACAAACCACTGATCGGAATGATTCAAAGTATACGATGTTGGAAACATAACAATGAGGCGCAGCTTTTTCATGTAGAGCACTCTCTTTGATTCCTTACGGTTTAAGAGTAATTTTTATTTTAACAAAATGCGGACACTGTTTTTTCGCGACACCAAAATCGTTGTATGTACTGCATCAGACAGAAAACCGCACTGCTTCAAAACCGCACTGCATTAGATGGGCAATGGATCTGCATGATTTCATTTATTCAGACATAAATTTTCTCAGGCAAGGAAGTGGACCGCACTTCACATCAGGCGTAAATGAACCGCAAAAGTTTGGAGAAGTGAACAACATTACTTATTTGTTGTTTCAGTAACAATTTTTCTTGCACTTACAAGATGAACAGCATTCGACGGCCGACCGCACTGCTTCAGTTGAAAAACCGCACTACATCAAATGGTAAGTGTGAACCGCATTACTTTTTTTTGTCCTTTGCCTAACACTTTTTTTTGCACTTGACATTGAGTGTAATTGAAACCACAATGAACTGTAACACTCCCGAAAGTGAACCACAATATTTTTTGCTAGTGAACTTTGGAACTTTTTTTAATCATCCAACAAACAACAGAAAATGCATTACAAAAAGAAGTGAACCTCTCATGTTAATTTCTTTTTCAAACATTCTCGTGTCATTACTCAAACTTCGAACAAAAATTTAAAGAGTGTTCTGCATTGCTGGGAAGTTATTATTTTCTTTCTTCCATTGTGTGTTCTGCACTGCAAGGACGAGAGTAGTTATCTATACATGTTCCTCCATGATATTTTAATTGGTGCACGTTCTGCACTGCATGAAGACTAGTGCACTACAGGGGCAGCACATGTGCACTGCACGAACAATGCAAAAATACTCACACATTATCACACGTTCATCACAAGGGGAAGGCCAACAAACTTCAACACAGGAGGATGCATCCCACACATCCAGCCAACTGCATGAACAAGCTGGCCGTTGATGGGGCCGCCGGCACATTTTTTTAATCATCCCACAAACAAAAGAAACTGCACACCAGCGGAATTCGAGCTACCCCCGCTGGAGATGTGAGCTATGGCATGGGGAGCAGTGTTAGTATCTAGGAGAGGAAGAGGGAGGGCGGGGTTTGCAATCTGCTCGTTCGTGATGTGTGGACGGAGTGAACTGCACGGAGTCACGGTGAGCACCGGGGGGCGTCGATGTGCACTGACCACCGCCAAACTCCCCAGCCGTGACACTCGAGGGGAAATGTGGTCAACGGCGAGCCCCTGCCTTGATATGGCATCTGTGGATGCGGATCCGAGCGTCGGCGTGGGCGCTGGGTTAGTCGTGTGGGGGAGGCACTGGAGGAGGGGGAGAGAGGGACCATGCTCCTGCGTGTGGCGTAGAGATCAACGGTCGCCGGGGAGGTGGATCTGGGCATGGGGATGGGATCATCCCACGGGCAGGGGCGGCGTCCAGGCTGGCGGCGTCGACGCAGGGCGGGGCCACGCAAGCCCAAACCACCGGCGATGCAGGGCATGGGCGGTGCAAGCCCAGGGCGCCGGTGATGTAGGGCA